>NW_027497113.1:0-154908 GCF_021521415.1 Bidens hawaiensis | reverse complement strand
CATGTCAAAGAACCCAAAGGGTACCCCAAAGTACACAAATTTGTTAAAAAATTTGGTTTTTTGAAAGAAATATTACCAGTAACTCACTGAATTTGAGAGAAATTTAACCACTTCAAGATTACCATTTTCAAACTCAAAAACACCACCAAAATTACAAAATTACACAAAATTATCAATTTTTAAAACAAACCCATGTCAAAAAAACCCAAAGGGTAACCAAAATAAACAAAATTGTCAAAAAAAAATTATGTTTTTAAAAATGAAAATTACCAGCAACTCACTGACTTTGTGGGAACTTGAATACCCATTTCAAGATTCCTATTTTCAAAGATGAAAACACAACAAAATTTGCAAAATTACACAAAATTAACAAGTTTTGAAAGAAACCCATGTCAAAAACCCCCAAAGGGTACCCCAAAATACACAAATTTGTTAAAAAAAAATTACCAAAATTCACTTAATTTTAATTAAAAAAAAAATCAACACCCATTTCAAGATTCCCATTTTCAAACACAAAAACACCACCAAATTTACAAAACCACACAAAATCATCAACTTTTAAAACAAACCCATGTCAAAAAACCCCAAAGGGTACACAAATTAATCAAAAAGATTATGTTTTTAAGAAGAAAGATTACCTGCAACTCCTTAAGTAAAGTATTACAAGTAGTGGCTGTACGGGCACCACAAGGACTCCCTGCCAACATTCTTCTTTAACCCTTTTACCTCACTTTCTTCTTCCCTTAAAAATCCAACCTTTAAACCACAATAATATGATGGTTTCTTGAGTCTTTTTTTTATCTTAAAAACACAAGAAATTTGGTGGGTCTTTTTCCATGTTTCTTGCCTTGGTTAGCTTCACCTTCAACAACCCTTTTAAGATCTAAAGCTATATCCTTCAACAAACTCCACTAGTTGTTTATATTGCTTTTGCTTAAAAATATGATGTTGTAATAGGAAAATCAAGAAACCAAGAAAGACCCAAATTAGATCTGTTTTGGAAGCTTGTTAAAACACAAAGGATAAGAGCAAAAGAATTAGAATTAGGTAATAATTATGGTGATGAAGAGGAGGAACAGGCAAAACAAACAAAATGGACCACCAAAGGATTCAAGCAAACACCTTTTTCAAGAGTGGATTCGCTATAATGCGCACTGGACGGATCTGCGCACGTTAGCCAAGGATTTGTTTAATACTTTCTTTACAAAACCATAAGTTTTGTTCCTCTTTTAACCCCTTTATTTATTAATTTAAAACAGTTGATTTTGCTAAAATGCGCACTGGATGGATCGGCGCACGTTAGCCCAAGGTTTTTTTACTAGACTTTTTCTGTGTTAAAAAGGGGGAAATTTATATCACTTTGTTGGGTTGGGTTGGGTTGGGTTGGGTTGGGTTGGGTTGGGAACATGGCCGTCTCGTGGGTAATCTAAATAAGTTAATGGTTTTATGTCTTTAAATTTATAGGGTCTTCATCTTAAATAGATTTATACGACCTCCATCTTAAATAAGAGTTACGTATTATGAGATTTTGAAAGTAGAATTCTTTTAGAATTAGTAACTCACTGATGAGCCACAAGCTAAGGATGATTGATTCATATTCATTATCATGGCATATCATCAATATTCTATAGTTCTTGTATATTATCTAGCGCTATATGCATAAAGAAAAGAAAATAAAAAAGTCTCAACATTTTGGTTAGTTTTAGGCCTCCGAGAACGTTGAGCATGCCCTGGGTTGAAATATAGGGGGTATAAAAAGGGATTCGAACTCGAGTAATGAGAATGATAAGTGTTAAAATATTTGTGAGAAAGATACCGCTGCCACTATTATGTATTTCTTTCGAAAAAAAGGGAAAAAATTCCCAAACATGTCTTTTTTAAAGATATTCATGTTTTGTGTCTCAAATAGTGATTTTAAAAATCACATCTAGGCCAAATAATCACTAGTCGACTAAGCAGTTAATACAGAAAAAATATCGGATATCGGTCATTTGAGTCTTGAGATATCGGTTATCGCAGTGAGATATCGGTGGGATATTGTTAGTTTTAATATCATGTAAAATTCATATATGTGGCAATTTAACAATAACAGTTCAACATAGTCTCCTACCATGAACAAATTAACCTTTTTACAAATTGTAAAACACTAACAATCGTAGCAAAGTAAGAAATGATTAAGACATAAAACACTAACATTGAACACTAAAAGTGGATAAATAAGACTTTACTAATATCGGGAGCATCGGTGATATATCGATCAAATATTAGTCCAATATCGGTTAATATCATTGATATTATCGATACCGATATTCTGATTTATATAAGGACCGATAACCGATATATCACTGATATATTGGTGATATATCGGCGATATCGACTGCATAGCATCATCGACTAGTCGTTGATTAATCGCTATTTTGCCCAAAATTATAAAAGTTGTGTATATTGTAAAATTATAAATTATGTATAAATTCCAATCTTAATCGTTAGTCACTACCCAACCACCCTACTAGCGTCTGACAAGTACTACAACAACGCCAACAATAAAAGGACATTTTAGATATGTTCTCTTCAGACATGTCGAAACTCGTCACTGGCGACGTGTCTTTTAGGTGGGACAACGAGTTTTTTTTTTGTCAAACTAGAAGACGACATTTTTCATCAAAGA
The DNA here is from genome assembly GCF_021521415.1 of Bidens hawaiensis. Lineage (NCBI taxonomy): Eukaryota > Viridiplantae > Streptophyta > Magnoliopsida > Asterales > Asteraceae > Bidens > Bidens hawaiensis. The sequence goes on along the minus strand of NW_027497113.1, from coordinate 152,240 downwards.
AGTCGCTTTGACGTGTTTGCCAAATATTTGGTCATGCCGCATAAATTTTTGTTCCCATAAATTCAGGTGTATGTTCTCATGTTTGATCAGGTCACTTAAAATTTGAAATATTTGGTCGGACCAAATAAAAAAAATTAAAATTTAGTTGGGACGTCCAGTTTTTTTTTTTTAAAGGTGTCGTCTTTTGTTGGACGAAAAGGCCCATCGTGCTGACTAAACGGCACGTCGTCAACGACCAAATTATAAGGACAATTCTAGAATTGATTGTTTGTGATGACAAATCAAGAATACCAAACAGGGGAGCGAAGATCAGAGTTCAAACCTTGTATGAGAATAGATTGTTTCTTGGATCCTAGTTTAGGAGTAAAAATAAGGACAAATGAGTGTGTTTTAAAAAAATAAGAGACATTTCAAGAAATTTTTAAAATTAAAAATACTTTATTAAAAAAACCTATAAATTTTGTTCCATTATTATCCACTTTTTGTTCGCATATCAAGTAATTCTTTAAGGAAGTAAAACTCGCAGTGGTGGCGCGTGGGGTACACGGCTAAAGGTGCTAGTGGGAAGTGGGTGCCACCGGAGGTAAAGAGGGTGTGGTGGTGAGTCCAAGATGTAGGGTCTATGGGGACGATGAGCCAGCAATGAAGTAGCTGTGTGCAAGCAGTCTTTTTCTTATATTTTATACAAGAGAATTCATCTTTTATTTTGGGTTGTTAAATGTTTGCATCAAGTTTTATTTTCAGGAGACACTTTTTTTTTTCAATTTAGGTGGGTATAGTGGAATTTTCATTTATTAGTAGGATGACCATAAGCAAATTACATAATTACTTAATATAATAATAAACATAAGTTGTATGACAATAATATAAACTATAGTTAATTGGTAACAATAAATATTGGTATTAAAATAATAAAATTCATACCAGTAATGTGACCAAATATTGGTGCCTAAAGTTAGGTGTTCTAATTGTTTGTATCATGATTACAAGCATTTTATTTTGGTATTTGTTTTGTTTTTATATATTATATATTATCTACAAATATTTATCAAGTAAAGTTGCATGTTAAAGTAATTAAAAATGAATTATATATTATGACCGACAAATATTTTTTAATAAAGTTTTAGTTGTCATAGAAGCGTAAGGTATAACTACTTTGTGGAAAGAGCTTGTTTGATTGTTACAAAAAGTAATGAATCTATAACATATATTTATGGATGAGTAAATCAATAAAAACATAAAAACTTGTAGTTACAAAAGTAACATATTTGTGTTTTTTAATCACTCGACCCGTTAAATCGAAACCTTATTACAACCTAATAGAAATTTATATATAAATAGCTAATTATATTATCAAATAACGTATCTCTCTTTCGTAACACTTTAGAAGATGAAATTATTTCTATGGCGTTAAATCAACCATCATGTAATTCACAAATAATCGATTTTTGCCCATTGGCCGTAGACCTCAACCAAAGACAATCAAATCTGACCGTGAACATCTTTAGTTTAAGTTTAGTAAGTAATTAAAATGTATTCGAATCCAAATATAGTTGGATGATATAACTATTATAGAGCAACACATAATCCAATCTTGAATAATTCCTGAAGAGGTAGGTCCCAGCAGAGCCCAGTTGGACCCGCAAGACTCACCTTGAAGAGGGACGTCTGCGCAACGACCAACTGCTTCCGCAGAACCCACCATGCTCAGAGATGAAGACCTTACGCGCAGTACGCCAGCTGTTCCCGCAGGGAAAGCCTCCCAATGGTAAAGTACCCCGCTTGTTCCCGCAGTGGCGGATACAAGCCATCAGGGAAGGCTACCCGCACTGATAGCAAGGCTACACGCACAAGGCACTAACTCTTGATACTTCAGTAATGTCGCCTGAAGGAATGAGCAAGGCGGGAATACTCCCGCCCAAATGAGCCAGTCCATATGCTTCTGGAAGATCTTTTGTACTATACCTGCCAAGGTATGGGCAAAACAGACGATCTGACCAAAACAGCCCATGAACCAATCACAGGGTGACAGCTCACCGACAACAGTACGAGTAGGAGCACCCTCTAGTACTGTTTGTCACTATTAGCCGATGCCTACTCACCAACCCTTACTATGGGACGTGCGTAGCCTACAGTTGGTGGAACAGTGCATAGCCGGCAGTAAAGGAACAGTATACAGCCGGCCTTGTCACTATCGGCCGCAGCCTATCCACCAACCAGCATGGCTTGTGCGTAGCCCACTGTTGGTAGAACAGGAATACTATTCAGCCGGCTGTACCTTCTTGGAAACCTACCTTCGGCTATAAATACTCCAACACCTTGGAATGGTAAGGACATCATCTGATATCTCATTATCTTATCTTCTCTAGCAATCTCTTAATATACACTTATATTCAGAGCAATCTAGTCTGATTCTCACGCCGGAGGGTGGTCACAAGGAGGAACCCCCCCCCCCTTCTCAGTGACGAGCTTACGGTGTCTGTTTTGCAGGTCACCCGAAGAACAACTTTCTTTGCTGGACCTCATCCTCGTGGAAAACATCTATTTAACCCCCAGATTATCCGTAATCTGCCCGGGGTCGATTAGTGTTTCTTCATTGGCGCCATCCGTGGGACCAAGCTAGAACTAATTCTTAGTTTTTTCAAAATTTCTGAAGAAATGGTTAACGTTACTCCGGTCCCAAAGCCAGTAAGTGACCAAGAAACCCCGGTAACCACAACCCCAGCAACGGGGAGGAACACCGGCGGTTATACAAATTTTACGAACACTACCCCGGTTACCCAAGCCGGGACAAGTGCAGTAAACAATATTTCACTGGGGTTCACTGATGCCCAGTTGGAGAAACGGACGAGGGTCCCTCGCCAAACACTCGATCAAGTTATGGCGTGGGCCGAAGCACGTCAGAAAGAGTTCCAAGCTGAGTTGGATGAACGCTTGCGTTCACTTCAACAGGCTGACGAATTCGGCAGTACTCGCCAACATCTCAACATGAACAGTGAGTGCGAGTACTCGGACGATGAGCGGGAAGAATCCGATACCGACGCAAACCCTAGCCATAAGGCAAAAGGGAAGCGTAAGGAAACGGACTTCCAACCGACAAGGAATTTTGGAGAAACCTTTAAACCAACGAACGCGGGGAGAAACCCACGTGACTTCTCCGAAACCTTTAGACCAACTGCTGCAAATGCAGGAAAGTCCAAGTTTGCAAGGGACATTGCGGAAGCAATCGCCCCGAGAAGTGCCAAACAAATGTCCAACATCGGCACTTATGATGGTCTATCCGACCCAGACGACCACTTGAACAGATTCATTGCGGGGGCAACCGTCAGTAACTGGACGGAACCCACGTGGTGTTATATGTTCCAGATGACTCTGGTTGGAGCGGCCAGGGCATGGTTCGATCGTTTACCGGTCCACCACATCTATGATTGGGCGGACTTTCAGAACAAGTTCAGCCAACACTTCAGCCAACAGAGGAAATATACTGAAGAACAGTGGACGATCCTCAACTGCGTTAGAGAGGAGGATGAATCTTTACTAGACTTTATCACTCGCTTCAACTCCAAAAAGCTGAGTCTGGGCAACATAAGTGAAGATCTTGTTCGCGCCGCTTTCATCCAGGGCGCCGAATACCCAGAGCTTATCCGCACATTGACGGGTAAGGACGGCATGCCATCCACATGGGATGCCATCATGACGGCGGCCAAGCGCTTTGCCGAGACGGAGAAGCAACTGGGAAGGGATCTTCCCCAGAGTACACACCTCTACACGCAAAGGACTAGAGAAAACAATGTTCGGATCGCCCGGCAGAACAAAAAGAGGAAGCTAGGTATTTGGCAGTCAAGGGTAAACTTTGACACCTCATCCAGCTCTCACCCTCTTGTTGGCGGAAGAGATAACACACACCCTTCAAGCCGAAAACACCGGTGGACGCCACTCACCAAAAGCGTCACGGAGATATTCGCCACCGAAAAACTACAATGGCCAAAAGCTCCAATGATCCGGCAGCGACCTAATGCGGATCAAATCAAATCCTGTGACTTCCACGGGACAAAAGGTCATAGTACGGAGGAGTGTACATCCTTGAAGAATATTGTTGAAACATTCGTCAAGGATGGAAGACTTGCACACCTTGTGGCATCAATCAAGAAGGGAGGAAGGAATGATAACCGGTACAGAGGCAACGGACGAAAGCCCGTTGACATCAGCATCAACATGGTTCATGGCAACATCAGAGGAAGAAAAAGGCGAGCGACAGAACCATGCGCGTGGAAGGAAGCTGAGGTGCGCTTCCCGCGAGTGCCAGGAGGACCCAGCAAAGAAGGCCCTATCGTCATCAAAAGCCAGCTGGGGCACTACATCACTTCTCGCACTCTTGCTGACAACGGCGCCTCGTCAACGGTGATGTACAGGCAGTTCTTCGACAAGCTAGATGACGAAGACAAGGAACGCCTGGAAACGATCTACGCCTCGATGGAAGGGTTCGACGGCAGCACAAACACCCCCCTGGGTATCCTATCTTTCCCCGTCACTCTTACGGACGGGAATCACTCACGCACAGAAGACGTGGATTTTGTCGTGATGAGGAAGCCACACCACACATACGACATTCTTTTCGGAAGAGACGGGATGGCAAGATTCAACGCCGTGGTATCTTCAGTCCACGGCATGATGGGATGGCCAACAACTAAGGGTGTAGCGATGATCACCGGCATTCCCCAGGTATGCATCGCATCTGTCTCATCTAAACCCAAACCAAAGATGGCTAAACCAACCATCACCGAACCGGAAAGATGGGCCTTCAACGGCAAATACCCTGACCAGGCCGTTACCATTGGCCCAACAGTTGTTGATCCCACACGCACCTTACTCAAACGCTTACTACAGAAAAACGCTGACATCTTCGCGTGGACACCAGCTGACATGACTGGTGTACCCCGAAGTAAGGCAGAGCATAAGCTAAAGTGCGATCCGGCTGTTACGCCAGTCGTACAAAAGCGCAGAGTAATGGGGCCAGAACAAACTAACGCGTGTAGAACCCAAGTCAAGGAACTCCTTGACGCAGGCATCGTACGCGTTAGCAGATATCAAACATGGGTTGCAGATCCCGTTATGGTACCGAAGAATAACAAACAATGGCGCATGTGCATAGATTTCAAGGACTTAAACAAAGCATGCCCCAAAGATTGTTATCCGTTACCCGAAATTGATCTTAAGGTGGATTCGTTAGCACCGTTTCGCCTTAAATGCTTCCCGGATGCGTATAAGGGGTACCATCAAATCCACATGGCCGTTGATGATCAGGACAAAACCGCTTTTCGGACGCCCGATGGCACATTTTGTTACCAAATGATGCCATTTGGACTTAAGAATGCCGGGTCCACATACCAACGCCTGATGGACAACCAGTTTCATGCCCAAATTGGGAGGAACTTGGAAGTCTACATGGATGACTTGGTCATCAAAAGCCCTGACGCAGAAGCGATGTTGAAAGACATCGAAGAAACTTTCAACACGCTCAGGAAGATAAACATGAAGCTCAACCCGAGCAAGTGTGCCTTTGGAATGGAAGAAGGGAAGTTCTTGGGGGTCATCGTCACTAAAGATGGCTTCAGAGCGAACCCTGAAAAGGTCGAAGCCATTATCAAAATGGAATCACCTACTACCATCAAACAGGCTCAGACACTGAATAGACGACTAGTCGCACTTAATCGCTTTTTGGCAAACCACGCGGATAAGTCGTTTCCTTTCGTGTCAACATTGAGAAACTGTTTAAAGAAAACGCACTTCCGCTGGACACCAGAAGCGGAAGCAGCTTTTCAGGAGATTCGGTCACGCTTGATCGAACTCCCAACGCTCACAGCACCAAAAGCGGGGGAGGAGTTAATCCTATACCTTTCCGCAATAGATAGAGCAACCGGGGCGGTCCTGCTAGTTGAACGGAAAAGCATCCAGATGCCAATCTATTATGTCAGCCGTATCCTAACAGACGTAGAAACCCGGTACTCTACCCTCGAAAAATTAGTCTTAGCACTTATACACGCTTCACGCAGGTTAAGACGATATTTCCAGGGTCACCCAGTCACCATTCTCTCAAATTTCAAACTTGCAAACGTTCTACGCAAACCCGAGTTATCGGGACGCCTAGCCAAATGGGCAATTGAGTTGGGGGAATACGCGATAAAGTATAAGCCAAGACCAGCCATAAAGGCCAGGTTTTGGCCGACTTTATTGCGGAAGTGCCTGCATCGCGGGAAAAAGAGTGTCAGGAAGAGGCTCAACCCTCTCCAGCACAGGACATCAATGATGTCTGGCGACTCTACACTGATGGAGCAGCCAGTAACGAGGGTTCAGGCGCAGGGCTGAAACTAACCAACCCAGCAGGCCAAGAATACACTTACGCTATTCGACTGGATTTTCCAAGTACGAATAACGTAGCCGAGTATGAAGCATTATTGGCCGGGCTGAGAATTGCACGTAAGATGGGAGTGAAATACTTGTAAGCCCACGTGGATTCCATGTTAGTAGCCAACCAAATAAACGGGACGTACACGGCCGTGAACGACACAATGGCCCTGTACCTCGCACAAGCAAAAACCCTTATGCGTGATTTTAACGATTGCAAAGTCATACACGTCAAGGGTAGCGAAAACAAATCTGCGGATGCGTTAAGCAAGCTTGCATCATTAGCCTTCACCCACTTGGGAAAGGACTTCCGCATTGAACTCCTCGAGGCACCTTCAGTCCCACACAAGGAAATTTGTGTCATCCAAACCGGCACAGAAACGTGGATGACACCAATAATAAATTACCTTGCGGCAGGTACACTACCAGAGTCAAAAACACAGGCAAGAAAACTACGCTGTAAAGCACTGAATTATCAACTCATCGATGACATCCTTTACAGACGTAACTTTCTTGGCCCACTCTTAAGATGTGTGGACAACCAAGATGCTGACTACCTCCTAAGGGAAGTACACGAAGGCATCTGTGGAGTACACGCAGGTCCACGCGCTGTTGTAGCTAAGCTAAACAACGCGGGATACTTTTGGCCGGAGATGCATACAGATGCGCTGGCATACATCAGAAAGTGCAGGTCTTGTCAGCTCTACGCACCCAACACGCATCGCCCGAAGAATGAACTTGTTCCAGTCACCTCTTCATGGCCATTTCAGAAGTGGGCCATCGATGTGACAGGCCCATTTCCTACAGCAGCAGGAAATGTTCAGTTCCTAGTGGTAGCCATCGACTACTTCACCAAGTGGATAGAAGCAAAACCCTTAGCCCAAACAACCGCGAAACATATCAAAAAATTTATTTGGGAATTTATTATTTGTCGTTTTGGACTTCCACAGAATTTGGTGAGCGATAACGGCACCAACTTTGCTGACAAGAAGCTACAAAAGTGGCTGGAAGAACTCCAAATCACCCACACTTTTACCTCAGTGGCGCACCCGCAAGGTAATGGTGAGGTAGAAAGAGCAAATAAGAGCATCGTCGAAGGTATAAAGAAAAGACTCTTGGAACACAGATCCGGCTGGGTGGACGAGCTTTCGCACGTCCTTTGGGCAAACAGAACACTGAAAAAGGCCAGTACGGGAGAATCCCCGTTCAGTCTCACTTATGGCACTGAAGCCATGGTCCCGGTCGAAATTGGTTTACCCTCACCAAGGGTCTTGATTCAGCCAGAAGACAATGATGCGGAAAGACGGTTAGACCTTATGCTAACCGAGGAACGCAGAGACTTAGCCGCAGTGCGTGAAGAGAACTACAAGCGACAAATGCAAAAGTACTACAACACGCGGGTAAAACTCTGCAACTTCAATGTAGGAGACTACATACTGCGTAACAACGAGGCTTCGAACCAACAACGCCCAGGAAAACTGGCCCCGGTCTGGGAAGGGCCATACATTATCAAAGAAGTTCTGGGAAAGGGCGCGTACCGGCTCGAAAGGCTCGATGGCACTCCCATCCCAAGAACATGGAATGGAGCTCAATTACGCAAATGTTACATGTAGATCAATTCCAAACTTGTAAAGAAAAGGCCTAGAGCCACTTCTAATGGAAATGATTCTCCTTTCACAATGTGTTGATAGCCTTACCTTTATACTTATGAACTTCCCACACTGATGTGCCGGTATTCACCGCATAAATATGGGAATAAGTAAGTTGTTACGTGTGGAAGGCGGCAAAACCCGCATAAACACAAAACGGTAAAAATTTCAAAAATTTTAAGGAAAACCTCCACGCAGGTCAGATGTAGGCAAAGTTTAGCCATCCTACTAAGTGCAAGTGACGGTCTTACCCGCACAATCACGAACAAGGAGGCAAAACTTCAACCTATTATCTACCACGTTCAAAGGTTAACTTATTCTAAACACTTAGAAAATTTCAAAGGAAAAGATGAGGAAAACTTCCACGCAGGTCAGATATAAGTAAAGTTAAGCCATCCTACTAAGTGTAAGTGACGGTCATACCCGCACAATCATGAAAGAGGAAGCGAAACAAACTTATAATTTGCCACGTTAAAAAGTTAACTTATCTAAATACTAAAGAAATTGCTAAGTTAAATCAAAACATGCGTAAAATAAACAAGGCAAGGAATTAACACAATCTTTATTCCATCAAAATTCAAATATTACAAAGATTGCTGGGTGCATACCCGCATACAAAAGAAGCTATACAAAAATAAAAATCTACTCTGATGGTGGAAAGGGATCTTCAGGATCAAGCTTCAGGACCACTTCCACTTGGACCCGCACCATCAGTAGAGCGTGGCGGTTCAAGGAAAGCTTTAAGGATAGCTAGCCCATCATCAGCAGCAGCGACTTCGTTCACCTTCTCCACCACCGGATGCGGGAAGGCAGCATACTGGTTCACTGCTTGGTCATAAACAGCTTCAGTATCCACATCATACAAAGGGAAGTTAGAAGGCGGGATGCCTTTCTCAACAAACCCTAGACCAAGCAGGAAGCCGGCCTTTTCCCCATCCTCATGAGAAGCATTGAGGGCTGCGCTCATGGCATCGTCGTATGATGTGTCCGTAAAGACTCGTTGCACAACCTACAAGAAAAAATACAAGTATCAAAACCTTTTCTATTTACAAAGAAAAGCGTAAAGACATTATGAAGTTAAGCTTACCTGAGACAACGCTTCTCGAAGAAGCCATTCCTTGGCAACCAGAGCCTCTTGGAGGGCGGCTTGAGCTTGGTTACGGGCGCGTTCGGCTTCACTTTTATTGAGGTTGGCAAGCAACACTTTCTTTGCAGCAGCCTCTTCAACGCCCTTTAGCTTCCGCTCAGTGTGGTCAAGCACGCCCCTCTGGTCCAAGATCTCTTGGAGCTTCTTGGCGTCTTCCATCGCCAAGGCATCATGAGCCTGTTGGAGCGCCTCTAGTTTGGCTTTAAGTTCCTCATTCTCGAGGCGTAGAGGCTCAGCAACAGTTTCAGCCTTGGTGGCCCTCTCGGTTGCGTTCCGTGCAGTTTCCTTAGCCAGCCGAAGCTGTTCGTTAACAGCTTGGGCAGCCTTGGAACGGGCCTCGAGCCGGGCCTGAACTTCAACCTCGAGGGCCTTGAAGGCCTTCTCCTTTTCCGCAGCCACTGCGGTAAGCCTCCTATTCTCCTCCCGGACAGCCCGCGCCTGAGCTACTTCTTGGATGCGAGCTGCTTTTAACTTGTCGTTTTCACGATAAAGCAGCTCGACGCGCGGTTGCATCCGGGCCAGGAGAACCCGAAGCTCATTGGATAGCCTACCCTCCTGGTAGCTAGCCATGGCTTCCCCCAACGCACCACTGGGAGCTGCGTGACGAGCCCACTCCACGCACTCCACAGGTGTGCGAAGGGTTGTTCCTCGGCGGATGTTCCATCGTGGAACATACACTTCATTGGAATCCGACACTGCAAAAAACAAAAAGCAGTTAGGAAAAGATGATATATATAAAAAAAAAAAAAGGCCAAAAGAACCCTACGCACCTGTAGGGTCGACAACAGGCCGATAGCCGCCAAACCCATCACCTGAACCCAAGGGAAATCCGTCCAAGAGGTCAGGCAGATGGGAAGGAGGCAGAGGTTGGCGAGAAGCCCCAAGCATACCTGAAGGATCGGCCGTCGTTGCCGATGACGGAGAAGGCATGGTGAAGGCCGCCGCGGTAGTAGAAACCAACAGAGGACCATCTGCGGATTCCTCATCAGAACACAAGATTAGAGGAATTCCAGCAGAGGTTTCAGCATTGAGGGGTCGAGGGTTGAATAACGCCTTACCTGGCCGCCTGGCGCTCAGGATCTCGTGGCCTGGCGGGCAGACCTCCACGAACCGATCCGCCGTCTGTTCAAGGATGGGTAACTCGTTTTCATCTAGAGCACGAGTACCCATCCGAGCGGGACTATCAGCCTCCCGCGGATGCAGGAGCGACTGCAAGTCGTTCCCCTCTGAAATAAAAGAAAAACAGTTAGAAGACAAACGTATATAAACAAAGAAGACAGAGCATACCGTAAGGGACAGAGTTCAAACCGTATTCAAGGACGATCGGGATCTTTTGCGCCTCCGCATCCTTCCACACCCGGCTCATCCCGAGCATCACCATCCCGGACTCCGCAAAGCGGTAAACCGGAGATTGGACTCGGGAAATCTTTGAGAACCATTCCGCCTCCTGGTAGTTGGAGGCGTGAAGGCTGGGGAGTGCTTGCCCATTCTTGAACTTCATGGCAAGGGGGATGGCGCGAGCGGAGATATAAAAGAACTCCCGCTTCAATGAACGAAGACTGCGCTCGGTTGCGCAAATCTTCAAACCCTTGATCCGGGTTATCAGAGTATACCATCCCTGGATGCACCTCCAAGAGTAGAAGGTCATCAGGCGGTCGACGAAGGGCTCAACGCCCAGAATCCGGCACACCCACTCGAAGTGGCGAATCTTCGCGATCGCCATCGGGTGTACCTCGGTCAGGTGTACACCGTGCCTCTCCAGAACACGGTACACAAACTTCGTCAAGGGGAACCTAAGATTCCCATAGACAAAGAATGCGGCATATACCCCGATCTTGCCTCTGGGGGCATCATACACCGTCTGATGAGGTTCAGGAAACTCAGGCTCGAAAGACTCGAGCATGAACTTCCTGACGATGTACTGATATAGATCGACAGGCAGAGCACACTGGCACTCGCTAGCAGTACTCTTGTCATCCTTGTCGGACGTGGATGACGGGTTCTCGGCGTACACCCCAGCCTCCTGGGCTGTAGCCTCAAGATCGTGAGCAGAAGACATCTTGCAGGTATGAAAGAAGAGAACGATTTCAAGAGAATGCTCGACTAAAAAGGTGAGTATTCGCCGGAAATCGTTTTGAAGATGAAGAGAAAAGTGAAAGTGTGGATTGCAAAGGACCCTCTCCCCCTTTATATACTAATCGCAATTAATGCGATGAATTTAATGCGGAAGAGAGAGAAATCGCAGGTGCAATGAAACTATGACACGTGGCAATAAGCAAGCTGGCAACAGCTGTTGAAAGGACGCATGCCATTAATTTCGCGGCCACGCGCCCGAAAATTCGCGCCCACGCGCCTGAAAAAGCGCCTGGAATGACCATATACTGTCACGTCGCCATAACTTCCTGCACGTCCTGACACTGTCAGAAGAAACCGTCGGACGACGTTTCAATAGTTTGGACTGTTCTTATCCTTTCACCAACTCTTCGAATTTCAAAATTTCAAAAAGATTCAAAAGTAAGCGGGAAAATACCCCTTACCTTGGCAACCAAGTAACTATAAGACAGGTGCGGGTACAGTGTTAAGGCAAAACCCTTCACATACTTAGCACCCGCAGGGAATTGACGCCAGGAATACCTTGGAAGTAAAGTAACCGTAAGCCGAGTGCGGGTACAGTGTCAAGGCAAAACCCTTCACATACTTAGCGCTCTGCAGGAAATTCAAACCAAGAAGGATCTTCTGGGCCATGCTTGCGGAAACGGGAATAACATCCCCGCATAGCGGGAACGTCGAGAACTATATTGTTTGAAACTCCAAGATGGAATTGGTGGTTTTAACATAATTGATCACTATGTTCAAAACTACCAAAACCCCATGGAGAATCCACACAAGTGGGACTCAACGCTCCTGACTTGCGAGGAGGTTACAGACCTACCCGCTTCATACCCAAAGATCAAGCAGAAAAGTCGGGAATTTCTGCGTGACATTAGGAAAACCGCGGGAAGAATCCCCACGGAAAACCTTAAAACTAAAAACCCTTTTCAAAACCCCTTGCTAAAGTCCAAAAGTTCACCTCACTTATTAATAATTCATGAGAAGAACATTGGACTGGGGGGACTTGAAGAGGTAGGTCCCAGCAGAGCCTAGTTGGACCCGCAAGACTCACCTTGAAGAGGGACGTCTGCGCAACGACCAACTGCTTCCGCAGGACCCACCATGCTCAGAGATGAAGACCTTACGCGCAGTACGTCAACTGTTCCCGCAGGGAAAGCCTCCCAATGGTAAAGTACCCCGCTTGTTCCTGCAGTTGCGGATACAAGCCATCAGGGAAGGCTACCCGCACTGATAGCAAGGCTACACGCACAAGGCACTAACTCTTGATACTTCAGTAATGTCACCTGAAGGAATGAGCAAGGCGGGAATACTCCCGCCCAAATGAGCCAGTCCATATGCTTATGGAAGATCTTTTGTACTATACCTGCCAAGGTATGGGCAAAACAGACGATCTGACCAAAACAGCCCATGAACCAATCACAGGGTGACAGCTCACCGACAACAGTACGAGGAGGAGCACCCTCTAGTACTGTTTGTCACTATTAGCCGCTGCCTACTCACCAACCCTTACTATGGGACGTGCGTAGCCTACAGTTGGTGGAACAGTGCATAGCCGGCAGTAAAGGAACAGTATACAGCCGGCCTTGTCACTATCGGCCGCAGCCTATCCACCAACCAGCATGGCTTGTGCGTAGCCCACTGTTGGTAGAACAGGAATACTATTCAGCCGGCTGTACCTTCTTGGAAACCTACCTTCGGCTATAAATACTCCAACACCTTGGAATGGTAAGGACATCATCTGATATCTCATTATCTTATCTTCTCTAGCAATCTCTTAATATACACTTATATTCAGAGCAATCTAGTCTGATTCTCACGCCGGAGGGTGGTCACAAGGAGGAACCCCCCCCTTCTCAGTGACGAGCTTACGGTGTCTGCTTTGCAGGTCACCCGAAGAACAACTTTTTTTGCTGGACCTCATCCTCGTGGGAAACATCTATTTAACCCCCAGATTATCCGTAATCTGCCCGGGGTCGATTAGTGTTTCTTCAATTCCATATCGACACTTTTGTCATTTTCTAGATCAACATGCACTTGTTCTTAAACATGTTGGTATCAAATATAAGAGTAGATATGATGTAAGCAAAGGGCAACATCCTTCTCTTACCTATTATTTATCCACACACCTTGTACTTCTTTTTTACATGTCGAAAATCCATTTCATTACGACGCAACTTGTTACCCGTTTACCTGTCTTTCTGTTGTAATTGGATCCTTTTGTGTTTCAAAAGTAAAAATAAAAAATAAAAATCTCTTACATGTCACTACTTGTGTTTCTGTTGTGAACTACTAGTGACATTTATATCTAAGCAACAACCGACTAGTGATTGAATGTTGAATGGTGTTTATCTAGTCTAATGTACACACATCTATGTACACATTGGTCAAAGGTTGGTGCCCATATCTTCTATGCCTTAAAAACATGCCACTAATAAAAATTAAAATAAACTGAATAATTATAAAACAAAGTTGGTATATGCATAGGAAGTTGCCTTTCAAAGGGCCATCAAGCTTTCTTTGTCTTGTATCTCACCTACACGGATAGAGTTAATGAGGTCAAGCACGTTTATCTTTCAATCGATAAAAAGATTATATTGAAGGTATCCAACGTCAATATTTTCTTATAACCATTCAGCATTGAATCTATGCAACGTTGACCGTTAAATTTGACTCGCTTAAGGCCATAAGTCGACATTTTTAATACTTTACAATCGTTTTTTAGCTTCATTGTTTGTGCTTTCTACATCTGTAAAACTTGTTATACCAACTTATGTTTCAATCCATGGTAATTAGTTAAAATTGTTATCAATTGTAGAGTAGACTTAAATTTCATTTAGATTATGACATTGTAGAAGTACTATTATAATAATTAATTATTTCAACCACCGGATAATGTGGTTGTTTTATGCTCAAAAAAATTATTGATGAGCGCATACAATTGGCATCTCAATCATTGGTTTAATAATAGATGGATCATACAGAAATTGTAGTTATATTATCACGTCTAACCATACTTTAGTGGTATAATTTGATGTTGTTAATAACACGTATGCAAGAGAAAATGAAGCACGCATGTGTAGAAGAGTTTAGGCTATACAACAATAGCTTATTTTCTTTAGCATTACAATATGACTATCCAATATATTTATTACATATATGATTATTTCTATTACCCCCGATGTTAGTACGTCTTTATTTTTAATAGAATCGGATTTGCTATTAAAAAATAAGGGTACAACTTGTTATCCGCTTACATGCATCTACATTATAATTGAATCCTTTTATTTTATATATGCACATATAAAGTGACAGGCGTATGGTCCATTTAGTATAAACTTAATGTGATTGTTTTATTAAATTTTGCTTGAGTGGAAATTAAGATTAAACTATCCTTACGTAGATTAAATACATTAAAGATTAATTAAGAAAACAGTTCAGTCCTTTACATCACTCTCACCCTCTAAACAATGACACCATTAAGAGTATCACTCATTATATGACATTCGTTGATAATTTCGACTGAATTCAATAAAACCTTAATAAGCAAATCCGCAACCTAGACATCGACGAATATTTTGATGTTTAAAATATTCTTTTATAAGTTTAAAAAAGATACTTGATTGTAATATGTAGGAAATCAAATTACCAAATATTAAATTTCTAGCGGGACATCATCACCAGTGACAAAGCTTAGACGAAAATGTGGACGCAACTCAAATTTTTGAACGAAAATGGGTAAATTAACAATACTTATAAAAATTTTCAGACAAAAACAAAGAATGAACATGTAATACACTACTGAGCAACAAAGAAGGGGCGAGGGCGCGAGGCCACCTCAGACCAAGCTTAAGCTTCACCCCTAATCATCACTATCGGATTATAGTCGGTGACTGCTTCACCCAAGCTTTCTTAACGGAAGCATTCGTTGGAGATACTCTTTTGTTTAGTAGTGTGGGAGACTTTTGTTGCAATTTATTTATGATTTTGGTTGGTCTCATTGTTTTATGTGTTGATAGACTGGTATCGATTGCAAATGATAAGATGAATGCACTAGTATCCAGTGGTTGACAAGTGGTGGTGTATGGCAGATTGGCAGTGGTAGATGGAGAGTGACGACAATGGTTTTGGTAACAATACGTGGTGTGTATTTATAAACGTTAGTGAAGCTTTAACGCCTTGTTCTTGAGTTTTTTAAGCAAGGAAAGGAGAGGAAAGGATAAGAAAGAGAAGGGAAGGGAATGATTTTTTTTAATTAAGTGTGTTCTTGAGTTGAAAGGAAATTAGAGGAAAGGAAATGATAACTATGTTAAAAAATAGTTATCCTTATTAATCATCCCATTTTTGAGAAGATAACTTATTGAAAAAATACATTAATTTAATCTCTTCTAACTCTTCCTACTCTTTTCCTTTCCGTTCTAAAAAAAACTCAAGAACACCAATTTTTTAACTATCCTTAGTTTTCAATTCTTTTCCCTCATTTAAAAAAACTCAAAAACATGGCGTAAAAGTTAATTAAAACACGTGAATAAGTTGGGAAAAAAAAAGTGTACACATATAAAATTTGAATAACTTGTTCATAATAAAACTGATAAACCTTACTAAATTTACAAGAAGTTATGTTAGTAAATTTTGTTTCTAAAGCTAAATTCAATACTTGGAAACATATAAACAAACAAACGTATCTAAATAATAAAATCTCACTCGTAGCAAAACTGATAGTGTCTAGGGAGGGTAACAAACATTTTTTTTATCCCAGAAGTTAGAGAGACTGTTCGCGCAACTCAATAGTCTATACCATATAGTGTGGCATTGGGGATCAAAACAACGACAAAACGATCAATGTTCTCATAACTGTATCAGACAAAAACTCGATCACTTTTACGTGTAAAATGGTATTCTTATATAGTTTTGTCATTGGTTGGTAACCGATAGATATTGTAAATTGATTGACCATTGTCATTCTATTAAATAGTATGTAATAAAAAGGAATAGTTGTAATAGAAGAGAATTATTGAATAGAATATGATTATTTCATCATGTTATGTGTAAGTGAAGAGAATTATTGAACCCTGCTTTTGGTGAAAAAAAAAAGAATAGTTGTACTTTACTTTTGATGGAATCCGAAAAAGAAGTGGTTCATCAAATCTAGACAGAATTACAAATTTTGTTCTTTAAAATAAGACGAATTACGGTTCGTGTCATTTTCTAAGTTTCTTTACAGGTGGTGTAATTTAAACTTTTTTTTCCTACAAGTTTTGTCCTTTACGCTAACTGGGTTAGAAAAACTCAGTTAAATACCCTCACGTGAGACGCATGTGAGGGCATTTTTGTCTTTTCATCTATATCATGTTATTTATAACACCTTCCCCTCCTTTGGGCAGCAATGTTGATAAACAGATCTGCAAACCCAAACTCCGGTAAGGCGGCACACAACAAAGGGAATAATCAACAGGGCCATGATGGGGCGATGGTGTTGAAGGATTTCTTACTTTTGCTGATGCAAACACCAATTTCCGGCATGGCCTTAGGGCCGTCCACGATGGTGGCGAAGCCGAAAACCGAATCTCAATTTTCCGGCGACCATTTCTGTGTTCAAGTCGAATTTCTGGCGACCACTTACTCTTTTACAAATCGTTACCTGAATCCTTGATTCGTGCAATCAATTTATGGATTCATAAGTTGCCGACTTGCCAACGACGCTATGGCGAGACGTTAGGGTTTTGACTTTGTGTCTTTGTCGCTGGACTTGTGGCTGATGAATAGGAGGTCATTGACGGCGTCATTTGAGGGTATCATCTACGGGAATTGTTTCTTTCTTCACCGACGTTTCTAGGGGGCGGGTACATCGGCGACGTTGTCGACCGGAGTTGATGACTAGGGTTTGATTAGGAATGATTTCAAGCTTGTTTGAATCTTCGCTCTTTATTTGGAATTCGATGTTGAGAAGCATAAAGAGTGGTGAACTAGAGATTAAAGATTTGGGGGTGAAGATGCCGGAAGAAAGATGGTGAAGTCGTTTGGGTGAAGATGCTGGAAGATGATGAGGGGGTTGGATGTTGAACTCGTACGCTGGATGATGAGGGAGTTCAACGACGGCGGCGGTGGAGGTGGAAGAACTGGCGGCGGCGGCGGTGGAGGTGGAAGAAGTAGGAGTGTAAGTAGGAGTAGAGTTAGAGTAGGAGGTGGGTGTCATTTTTGGAATTAGGGTTTGGGTTTGATGGGAATAAAAAGTTGCAGGTTTGGTTTCTTCAATTTATGAGAGAGAAGAAAGGAAGATACATAGACAGTGTGAAAAGACAAAAATGCCCTCACATGCGTCTCACGTGAGGGTATTTAACTGAGTTTTTCTAACCCAGTTAGCGTAAAGGACAAAACTTGTAGGAAAAAAAAGTTTAAAGTACACCGCCTGCAAGGAAACTTAGAAAGTACACGAACCATAATTCGTCTTATTTTAAAGGACAAAATTTGTAATTCTGTCTAAAATCTAGCTTTCTAGGATGCAATTATAGAGTACACATATCAACTTATGTGATGTATGTGGTCCACCATGCATAGTAATTAGTAGTAAAGCATAATACGTGACAATGGCCATTAACCTAATGATGTGATATACCTCTTGAAACTTATAATTAAGTAAGAGGCTAAAAGTTAAGCAATGTATATATATATATACAACAAATAATTTAAACAAAAAGGATAGTGAAAGGATGTGTGTAACACGTATCCCATTTATCCACTCTCTATTATTTTAATTTCATTTTTACACGAACCTAACTACCTTTGTAGATACACATTTATACCCCACCCAACAATATATCCATGTTAATAGACATTCAAATCCAAAACATTAATATTCGCGTAAGATTTTTCCTTTTGGGTGGGTCCCTAGTTTAGTTACTACGAATACCAGTTTTTAAATTACATGCACATGCACATGCACATGCACATGCACATGCACATCATGTTAAGGATAAATGGCGGAGATGATGGTGGTGGTGGCACGTGGCGACAGTCATGTGGTGGTGGTGGCAGCAGTCAGGTGGTGGTGGTCAGGCGATGGTGGTGGTTGTGGTGGAGGATGATCAGACGGTGACAGTGGTGGTGGTGGTTGTGATGGCAGGCGGTCCAGCGATGGTGGTGGCGGTAACAATGGTGGTTGTAGGGGCGGCATGGTGGTTAGGCAGTGGCGGCGAAGGTGGTGGCAGCAACGGTCAGGTGGTTGCGGTGGTGGTCTAGTTGTGGTTGTCAGGTGGTGTTGTCTAGAGAATAGGGTGAAAAAAAAGGGAGTGTGAAGGAATGATTTGGTGGAATGAGATCCATTGTGTAATGCTTGATTCCATTTCATTGACCAACCAAACACCTCTTTTTCGTTTCATGATATTAATTCACATTCTCCATCTTATTCCCGTATACGGCATACCAAACGCTACCTGATAAAGGCGTTTTTAAAAGGTGTTTTTGTTGGCTAGATGGTATTTATCCTAGCACTAACGTGTTTTCTCTTTTCTACCCCACGCACAACACATAAAAGTATCATTTTTTTCTGAATTATCTCCTCTTATCTCTCATAATGACACAGCATCTACATTGGGGTCTTTTCCTCTAGGTTTAAAACTATGTGGTACTTACAAATTTGTGAAAATTCAAACTTTATTGTTGTAGCTAAAAATTTGTTTAAATAGGGTTGTATCATCAAACTTCAAACAAACTGTTATGTAGGATTTTCAAAAAATTGTTTATTAAAAATGAAAGTGTATATTTAACAATTGACATATCTTACATACAACAACACACATTTCACTGTAAACATTTTTGTCAAATGTATTATTTTTATTTTAGTTGATATATGCTTTATTTTCAGAGTTAATGTATGTTTAATTTTTATGTTTAATGCATTTTAATATTAAATGCTTTATTTTTAAATTTATATTTCTTATACGTTTAATATATCATTTAAATATATATGAATTATAAAAACTAAATTTGTTATAAAAGTAATTTAAATAGATATAATAAATTAATTGTAGAGGTAGGTGATGATGTGGCAGTTTGTGATGGTTTGTTAATGTGGAAGAAAATGCAAGTTTCTAAGAAAAGTTTGGAATCTGATGTGGCGCTGATGTGGCGGTTTTTGAAGGTTTGTTGTTATGGATGCTCTTATAAGTTTGTTTTTAATCATTTTTCACAAAGAACTATTTTACTCTTTCTCACTTTTCACATCACTTCCTATCTCTTTTACCTCACCCCCTCACTATTCTATAAACCCCTTATTCAATGAATTGAAGGCTTACTCGAAGTTAACATTGAATATCATCGCTTTTGCACCTGATCTCTTTACCCAAGCAAGCACCTAGTTGAGGATAAACATACCATAAAAAAATGCTCTGATTTAAAATATAAGTTGATTGGGCGTATGAGAATAACTAATTTTAAATGATTTGCAAGTACCTTGGCAATGCAACTGATTAGGCCTATTAGTCTAAAATCATTTAACACAATAAAATCATCTTTCTTTGGAGCTAATGTGATGAACCCTATACTTATTTCACCACATTCATGGAAGTGAGAGAGTATGCTCAAAAACAAAAACTCGAATAATTCTCAATGTCTTTTCAAATAAGCAAACGTGAAATCGTCTAAACCAGAAGATTTATTGTTTCGTGGTCCCAAATGCTAAGCTTAATTTAAAGTGCTAAGAAATGAGCGATAAACACGTCCCCATCGAGTTGGATAAGTTTGGTATAATTCCCCGAGATGAACTTAGGTCTTAAGGCCCATGGGTTTTCAAACTTTTTCCTAGAAAAAATTGCAAGTCTCAAATCATAACTTGGTTGGATCGTTTTCCCACTGCTTATCTAATAATAACCCTCTTATCAGATTTTTAAAGAAGTTGCTATTAATTAATCATGTCACGGGAAAAGTTAAGAGATCTCGTCCTCATCAATTGCCCATTTGATTATCGCTCTTTGCTTCAAGTCTTTGGTGATCTCATCTTTTAAAACTTTTATTCGTTCAATGTTGGCTAGACGAGAGAGGTTTTTTGATTCGCTAGCGCTTCTAGATTTTGCCATAACTTCCAACTCTTGGATCTTGTTACTAAGAGCTTTTTGTGCAAGCTTCTTCTATATCTCTCTCTTCCCCTATCCGCCTTTTAATCTCATTTTTTATTGGTTTCAACTTTAACGACATACACTTATCTATTATTAGACATACACTTATCTATTCTTAGGATTTTACTAATACATTTGTGGGTTATGTATAAAAGAAGGCACCCCTCCTCCATAAACATAATTCATGATTTTTCTCACACATAATATATTTTATATTTTTTGCTTGTACGGTTGAGTTTCCTCTTATAGTCTTATCTTAATCAATTATGATTTGGTTTCCTCTTATCTTAATCAATTATTGGTGCATTTTGGTCTTCAAATTAAGCTTTTATTTAACGCCCTTTGATGAAATGTTGCTTGATGGTTGAACTTTCAAACATATTTTAAGAAATTAAATAATTGATATAAAAACAAACACCATGGATATAATGATGATTACTAATGACAAAAATATAAGTGTTGTTATCTATAAAAATATAAGTGTTGTTTAATAGATAGAACTACAACTTATCTGAAAATGTAAATTTTGATTTAAAACTAATAAATATAATAAGACTCAAGAGTTGTTTGCCAACCTTGCGTTAAGAGTCCTAGCCGAATAAATTAGGTTATCTGAGAATCAGTCAGCATGCTTCTAAAACTTATTCGTTAAAAAGCTTCATTTTATAAATCAGTAAAATGTCTTTTAAATAAAATAAACACACACTAAATATCTAAAACTGACCAACTCTGAAATAACATTTTAATATAACTATTAATGGACTACTAAATAACCACTTACGTCTATTTTCGGTTTTTCACACAAGAAATTCTACAACTGCCTCAACAAAATTAAAAATATTTTTTTTTGAACGGCCAACTAAGTAACACCGGGTACCCCGTACGCGGCCCCCATTGACTAAAAGTAGCCCGAGCCGGCCACTACTCCGGACGGACGGAGCCCCTAGCGGTCCACCTGTTGAGGGATTCACCGGATAAAACCCGACCCCACGCCCGCCAAACGGCACGACAGCGATGAGCCGGTAAAACCGGGTGAGATCAGGACTCGAACTCATCCCTCATATCTCCCATATAAGTTGGTGATAGTGAGGTTTGATCCCCCTACCTTTCACTTGTAAAATAAGTGTTCTACCATTGAGCCACAACCAACTTATAAAATTAAAAATATAAATGCATGCCACTCAAAATAAAGTAATTAAACTATTTTTGTTTTTCAGATTTACTATTTTAAACAAAGCACTACGTATTTTGGACTTTAACATATACAACCGTGCAGCTCATTCTCTTTCTTTCTTTAAGTACAAATGTACCATTTAATTTATACAATTATTTATTCAAAATAACTTTTATTTATTGAGTATTTTTTTTTGAAACCTTTAACTTATATTTGCATTATCTGCCTATTATGACCAAGTTGCAACTTTTGCATGGATGGTCTTCCTTAGCAATAAACTACAATGATATTTGTCCCTACAAGAATAATAAAGACTGTGCAATTCCCTTACACATTAACATATCATTAATGGGACTTGTTAATAATTTTAATTCTTAGTAACCTAAACAAACCCCATCAAGATTTGATATTACAAATTTACAATATTGAGCAAACTAATTAACTTTAACAATGGACTCTCCTTTTCACCTCTAATAATGTTAACTTTTTTTTAACAATGTTACTTTTATACCCGAGTAAGTCTTTCCGAGATAAGATGTCAACCATTCATACATATATTAACATTTTATGTTTGACTTGCCAAATGTCAAGGAACACCATCTAGGAGGAGCTCACCATCATGGTAAAACTCTTTTGAGCTAGGTTTCAAACTTGAGACCTAAGATCCAAAATTTATAGGCCATGATCATCACCCTATGATATTGAACTAGAAGACCAATTGTTCTAATGTTAATATGGGTCATTTTAGCAACATGTAATTTAGTTTGGACAATAAATAATGCATTATGTTATAGAAGGTGATTTGTATATCTTAACATTGCTTTATATATCGAAAGTGCTTTGAAGTGTAGTATTTATTTTGTTAATTAAGTATACATACATATCAATTCGTTTCAGTATAGTTGAAGACTCACGATGTGGGACTTTGAAACATTGGACATGATGGAACCTCGTGAATTGTCTTCCGCCAAATTTTAAAAGATGTTTTTATTATTTGGTCCCACAATGTTTTTTTAATAAGTTAAATACGACATAAAATCTTTACACAACCATGAAGAGTGATCAAATTTGGGTTCGAATAACTTTTTGTAATTGGCTCCTTCCCTATAGATATATTGAATGTTTATTATATATTATTACTAGGTTATGTATCCATGTGTAAATTTTGTAAGTGATAACTTTTGATAAATAAAGTTGAGTAATACATTAAGTACGAAGTTAAATTATAACTACTATTCACAAATTTAAAAATAATCATAAACTCTAAATACTTCTTTCGATACAACATTAGATAATACACTAAAAATATGGTAGCAACTAAAGTAAAATACTATTATGAGAACATAAACGGTACAATCAAAACAGTACGAACTAACCATCAATAGAAGAAAACGTTCGGTTAGTTGAAGAGTGCACAGTAAATAAGAATCAATAAGGTTTTGATTGACAAAATATGGATAGAAAGAAAGATATTACGGTTACATGTGAAAAAAAGGCGGGTCAAGTTCAATTAAAGATTCACGTGTTTTTAACAATGAACCCGCTGAATAATGAAAATGTTCGGTTTATAAAAATGTTTTATAAATAAACCTAAAGTTTTTTGAAACTATAAAATATGTTTTGTAAAAGCAATTAGAGAAATCATTGAACAAAAAATATGTAAAAAGAACTTTAAAAATTTAGTATAATTAATAGGAGAGAGAGACGAAAAAAAAGATACGGATTCATAAGAGAGTGAGTGTGGCATAAGAAAAGTTTTATTTATTATATAGTATAGATAAATTATATTTTATTGAGTTATTTATACACATGTTTTATTTTTCAAATGATATGTTGACATGTAGCTATACCGCATAATCGCCTATACGTCATGTGATTTTTTTAAACGACTAACGAATAAAAACCAAGCTATCTAAGGTAACCCAATGGCAAAAGACCACATACGTTGCGATTGCAGACAACGTTGGGTAGCCCAGGCTCACAATCTCATGTTATGGGGAAAACTCAATATCTGAAGGCTCACTGTAGTAAAACTCGGTTAAGATCGGATTTGAATTTTAGACCTTGCAGCTTCTAGTACAAATCTTCACTTCCTTTTCAGTGTGAGGTCAGCTGATGAGCAAGGTAAGCAGAACTCATCGGCTATACGTTATGTAGTATTATGCTAATTTAAATGTAAAGGGTAGTCACGTTAGCTGAATTAAGTCGTTAACACTACTTCAAAATTAAATATTTATACTTTCATTAACTTTGTAACTATTTGGACGATAATTCAAATATAAATATATATCATAAAACGTGTGATGTATTTTTACACATATAATTAAACTTTTAAAATCATGTGTTGTAAAAACATTATTAATACGTACGTGTGAAATATAATAAATAAGGTTTGGACAAATATGAAATACCAAAGTCAAAAGGAAAGAAAGTGATCGAACATCTTATATTAATACACCGACACATGTCGTTTTCATGGTGGCTTTCTTATTGTACTTCTCACCCCATACAAACATATAATATGAATGCGAGATGCTTGATATATCTTTTTGGTTTCATCTCATATAGTGATATAGCTATATATAGAACGGGTACTTGCGAGTGCTAAGAAGTGGGGGTCAGATTATGTTACAACATGATATGGGTTCGGGTTCGGGTTCGGGATTAAAAGGATGGTTTTAAAGAAAACAAGAAAAAAATAGTTTTATTTGGTTAAAAATTGTTTAATTCTATAAATATAATATAATTTTATTGGTCTATTTGGTTGGACTGAAAACCAAAAACTGACTTGGATTCTTACTCGGTTTTCGTTTGGTTTGAATTTTTAACGATTTGATTCGGTTTTTGGTTGCATTTAAGTAAAACTCCAACCCCAACAACCCGACCGAATAATCCATTACGGTTTCATTTTGATGCTTGTCATTTGTATTCTTTATGATTGTTGTTACTATAAAAGTTCGTGATAAACAAAAGGTATAATGACAAACGCAAAAAAAAAAATAAGTAATAACGTAGTATCTTAATAAAAATGCAAAAGACGAAGAAATAAAACTAAGTAGCAAAATGAAAAAAAGGTATCTTAGTAAAAACCACATGAATGGGAAATACACACCAAAAAACTAGTTAAACTGGGTAAAAATGTAATTTTTAAATTTTCGTAAAGTAAGGGTAAAATAAATAAAATATATTTAAATAAATAAAATTAGGTAAATTTGAAATTTTTTTAATTAAGAATAGAAAATATGTAGTTGATCTTTTGAGCTTAGGAAACATGTAATTAAGGAGGTTTGAAAAGGAAAATATGTAATATCCATATTTTTGTAGAGTTAATTACGTTGTAAGTTCTTATAACTTTAAAAAGTAATACGTCTGGGTATTAAGGTTCAAGCGACAGGTTTGGGTTTATTTTTGTAACACATTGATGTATTAACACTAATTAGCGTTAAAACTTAACTGAGAAGGGGGTGTCTCTCACATGTCTAGCATGTGAGGTATGTTCGTCACTTTTTATTAGATGACCCATTAAAAGTCCCACCCGTCTTCACCTTTTGACAGCAGCGAGACGCTTCAAAATTCCAACCGTCGTTCAAGTCCAAACTCAAACGCCTTCCATTGATCGTGTTATTTTGGCAATCTGAAAAGATGATTTCGATTTCGATTACGTTGTATATCGGAAGTATAATCAAAAGCTTTATTTATTTTTATTTTTATCTTTACAAAATTCTTTGTGCGATTAAGTTAAACGATGATGCTATTGATTTTTTGTTTGTTGAATTAATCCAAAGCTTTTTATGCCAGTTTACCATGCATGATGCTTTTCAGATTTACTATAACATGGTACACAATTAGATGCATATGGTACAAAACAATGATGCATACTTTAGGTGAGGTAGTGTATCAAATGAATGGATGGGGTGTACCAAACAGAAAGCAGATGATACAACTATCATTGCATAACAATCTTTGCAATTGTAATATATATAATATGATTATTAAAAGTGGTCTTTTTAAGTTACAAATGAGCTCCTACCAGTTAAGCTCATCAAAGCCCATATCTCAATAGGCCTAACTCAAGCCAAAAATTTCAATTAGGCCTAAGAAGTCATATCTATATTTTCTATAACTTATCCATCATATCTATATCTATCTACTCTTAATAAAAAAAAAAAAAAATACATGTTTTTACTGAGGTGTCGCTCTCTCCTTAATCCTCATAATTTAAACCCGTTTTTGAAAAAAAAAGATTCGTTGATTCATTATCAGTGATGTCGACCATTCAACATCTAACGCTAGAAAGTATTCAATTTCATTACGCTATTCGTTGATTTGGTGTTCTAGGGTTTCACCATGATCTCTAATCAACTTGCAGTGTTGGTGTACTTAAATTGGCTTCCATGTTGACGTTCATGATATCAATGATGATCAGGTCTTGGTTAATGTGATTAATTGTTGTTGCTCTTAGAACTAACGATTCAAAAAAGAGGTTTGAATACTTTAAACCTACCGATTCTCCTTTCCCGCTACGCTTTCCATTAACTAATTTGGTTGCTTATTTAAAGGATATATGTATCACCCCAATTCGACGTACACATTGTTGGATTGTTTGTATAATAAGCGAGGCCATGAGATACTAGTTACTTTATGAACTTATGTATGGAAGTAACAAACCAATGAAACGTGAAGGGGCTAGATAAAACTTTGATATAATTACTTTAGAAAAAAGCCACTCTAGGGGGCTAGTTGAAAGTTATTTTTAACCTACTTACTATATATATTTGCCATAACAATAAACCCTTGTTTCAACTCTTTCTCATGCTACTAGATTTCAGGACACGAGTTCGTGATCGATGGTTCTTGAATTTGACCTGATGTCCGAGCTGCTCGCGTTATTGGGTAAGATTTTATATAACCATGTCTTATAGCTAGTTATAGAGAGGAACAATTATTTCGTTCTTGATAATAAATATTTCGGGTCTTGCGTTCTTGTAGGATTCTTGTTGGGTTCTTGTCGGCGAGTCTAGAGGATCTCGATGGAAATTTTGCTTCCTTTAGTTAATCAGGTACGCTAACTGATTTCGTTGGTGGGTTAAGTTTGGCTAGCAGTTCGGTTTTGGCTCGTACTCAATCCTGATGTTGTGCCTAGACACATTAGTGTTGCTTGGACACATGTCCCGGCCGAGCTGAAAAAAATATGCCACTTAGGCCTTAATGAACTAACAGGGTAATTTTTTTTTATAAAACGACGAGTAAAGTTATAACAATAAACATAATAATTAACAAAATCATGGTATTAGAAAGAGTTTATCACGGCAGTGAGCTTACAAGTGTTAGCGTATACGAAAAATAAATATATAATACCGTGAATTCTTTAAAGTTTTTGTGGCCCATATCGGTTTAATGCATGGGCGGTTCATGGGTTACGAATGGAGTAATAAAATGAAATTCTAATTTCTAATACAAACCCACCTCCGGTTTGTATATCGTCACGTGGAGCAGTACATCACTAGCCCATGCTAGAAGGTTGGGCCAATCTTTTGGCACGGATCTGGGCTTCGGCTTAGGTTCGGTTGGGCACGGGTTCGTGGTTAGGCCGGCCGTGTAATTTAGACGATATCTGAACTGATGAAGAATGACTGAATACTAATCTTAAGTTTACCTCCCTAATGACCGACCCAACCCGCCAGGGCCCGGAAACTTTGATGCCGGAAAAAATCAAACACCGAAAAATCCGAACCCATAATTAAAATTTTCTGGCTCCGCCACTGACCGGATGAAATTATTTATTTATTTTGGGTTTTGTACTTGTATTATAAAAGAAATTGTTGGTTCGGTCATGTTCTTTATGTTGGGCTTTGTGATGTAGTTTATCAAAAAATTTTGTATTAGTCAACTAGTTGTTGGGCATGAGAAGTTTAATTTTTTATCTACACCCAAAACTTGTATTCTATTATCTAAAACACAAACCTTCAAATGTAATCAAACAAAATAGACCATATAATGTATTATTAATTTTAAATATAAAAATTTGCAATTAAGAGTCTGAATAACCAAAGAGACAGTAATTCATAAACACAGATTCAAACGAAACATAAAACAATATACCACTATTTATAAATAATTAAAATAATGATAATTAATTTGTAATTAGAGTGAATAATTTAAATATGATAATGCAAATTCTTTTCAAAGAAAACTATAAAAAAAACTTAGTTCGAATTTGACCTAGGAACAACAACAACCGGATCAACATTGTAGTTTGGATTTGCACAATCATAACCTCCTTTGCTATCAGTTTCATAAGAATCACCAATTTCTTGGTTTTCAACATTAACCGTATTTGAGACAACTTTAAATTTACATTCTTCACACGCAGAATAATACCAAATAGTGTCTAAGCTAATTGTCTTAATAGTACAACCACAATAACATATTCGGCCTACAATATCTATGAATATAAATATGTTATTATACTATTAAATATGTTATTATACTGTTAAACCAATCAGTTAAGAGACTCTTTGGTATTATTCTGAATGTGAAAGATGTAAATTTAAGGTTGTCTTGAAGACAGTTAATGCTGGGAACCAAGAAATTGGTGCTTCTTATGAAACCGATAGCAAAGAAGGTTATATTGTGAAAATCCGAACTGCAATATTGATCCGGTTGTTGCCGTCCAGGTATAATTCGAATTGAGTTTTTTACAGTTTTCTTTGAAAAAAAATTGCATTATCATATTTGAAATATTCACTTTAAATACAAATTGATGATCATTAATTGAATTACGTTTAAATAGTGGTACATTGTTTTATGTTTCGTTTGTGTTTTTGAATTATCGTCTCTTTGGTTTTTTAGACACTTAATTGCAAGTTTTATATAAATAATTAATATTACGTTATATGGTATATTTTGTTTGATTACATTTCCAGGTTTGTGTTTTAAGAAATAGAATACATACTATGGGTGTAGATAAATATATTGATAAAACTTCTCATGCCCAACAATTGGTTGACTAATACAATTTTTTTTGATAAATTGTATCACAAGGCCTAACGTAAAGCATGATCGAACCTACAATTTTTTTTATAAAACAAGTATACAACCCAAAATAAATAAATAAATCCATCCAACTATAAAGAATGTAAAGGTATTGATGGCATCTGAAGTGTTAAGCAGCAACGGTAATTATCATTGCCATGTTTGTGATGTCCTTGTAAGCGGCGCCGACAATATTGATAAACATAAGAATGGAAGGAAGCATTTGAGTATGATAAAGACTAATGAAGTTTTCGCTACAATTGGTGATGAAAAGAAGCTTGAAATGTTAGAGGAAGGCAAATGTACCGGTAATTGTATAAGACGTAGGTCAAGATGCTCCATTCTTATAATGGTTAAGTGTTGTGAGGGTTGTTATGCGGCTTTCAACAAGTTAAATGCATTTTAACTTTGACAAAGAGAGATGCTATTATTCGTTTAACTATTTTATGTTTGCCTTCAGTTCTGTTCAAGTTGTTTTTTTTTATTATCTTATTGTTTGTTTAAATTTTTTGTATGAACTCTCTTTGTCAATACTTATGAAATATGAATAATAATTGATTATGAAGTATTTAACTATTGTGTTGTCTAGAGTTAAAACCAAAGAGGGACTCAAAGTACTAACTTTTTATGAAATGGTCAAGTTTTAAATAAGACTTTAAATATTATATACAAAGAGACTATTAGAGATTTATGAGAGCTTTATCATGTAATTTTTTTTTGTCTTTTTTAATTTGTAATCTATTAGATGTTATAAATGTATCTTTATATTCATTGACATTTTTATATAATAAAATTTATCCAACTCGTATATCATCATGTTACTAACTCAATTATTATTATAGAAATATACGACTATAAATATTAAGAGCATACCAAATAATACATCATTCAAGAGATTATAATTTTAGCTTAAACAAATTAAAATTCAAACATACACAATACTTGAATACTTCGTAATAATTCTAATAAATATAGAGTAAAATTGGAATATTTAAATAGAGTAAAATTGGAATATTTAAAAAGAAAACATAATACAATTCAAAGACACTCAAGACAAAATTCAGACCAATCATAAATAGTAGCAGACAGTATTTATTACTAAAAAAATTAAGCATAATTTAAGGGTGATGTTAGAGACACCACCCAAAAAATAAAACACCCACCCACTACGCGGCGGATCGACCGATCAGCCGCGGATTTGGGTTTTTGTCCTATTATGTCCACAACGTTTGTCGTATTATGTTTGTACGTTATCAGCGGCGGATTGGACGATCCGCCGCATATTGATTACACGACATCCATAGACTATCAAATTAGTCATGCATCCTACGTAATACGCGGCTGATCGCTCGATCCGCGACGGATCAAATCAATAATTTGATTTTGTCCCACCCGTCTCCCTTTCTCTACATATATCCATCTTAGATGGTTAAATTTCTATAATATTGGCTGATCCAACTTATAATATATGTGTTTTGTGTTTGTTAAAATATAATGGATTTATATGATATTTTGTTTGGTGACGGGAACGACGAGCAGTCGGGCTACGCATACAAAGATCAGCCGGAGCAGTCGGGCTTGCCAGATTTGAATGAAGTTCCCGAATTGAACCATGAGCCGGGGTATGGAAATATCGAGCAGTACGACTTACCAAATCCTGACCAGGTTATCTAGTGTGTTTATATAGTACAACAACGCGTTAGTTATTTTTTAAATATTATACGTTGTCTTGCCAAAATATTTTTTATCAGGGGTATATCATATACGGCGGTAGTCACCTTTGTGGCCGAAGGATAATAGGACATCGTCTAATACATATGAGGCCAGAGTCGAGGAGTCTTATGGTCAGTCTTCGCAACAGTTACGTGTAGACGGTCCGTATTACGGAACTCAGAATTCGTACCAGTTACCTTTAGGAGAGCAACCATACATGTCAAGACCAGTCACGAGCAACGTCGTTGATGGCATTCAAGAGGGTCACCGCGAAGGAGGCGATGACGATGATGATGATGATGATGATGATGATGATGATGGTGATCGTTTCATACGGGAGACGTCATTTTCTTATGTAACTAATAATGTATGACCTATTTTTTTTTAAAAAAAATTATTATTATTCTTTTTCAACACGTTACTAAATATTACTTTATTTACATTGCTTGATATCAGTATTTTGATTCTGTTGCTGAGTTGGTGGATTGGGTTAAGAAGACCGGACGTGAGCATGGTTGTGTTATCTCAGTCCAATGTTCAAGGGAGAGAAGTGTTGAACTTGTATGCAATCGAGGTGGGGAACCAAAACTCAAGGGAACGGTGAGGCATACATGGAGTATTAAAAGGGGTTGTCCATTTAAACTTGTCGGGAGGTACAACGTGCCAGGTGATTGTTGGAAGGTAAAGGTTGTCAACGAGACGCACAACCACGATCCCGTTTTGTTTGAGGAGGGGCACCCGACACTAAGGAAACTGACCGACGAGGAAATTGATATGGTTGCGACGTTGCATAGACAGGGTCTAAGGCCTACTAAAATTAAGTCAGCCCTAAAGAAAAGCTTTCCCGGTAACAAATGTATTACTATGGATATAAACAACGTCGTTAAGGTTCTTCGTGACCAAAATAAAATTGGTGACACCCCATGCAAGTACTTGTTGTCAGAATATTATTATTTTGTAAGTGTCTTTTTAATATATATTATTTTGAATATATATTGTTTTGTTTTATCATATATAAAAAATATATTTTCTGTAAGATTTAATAATAATATTATTAATAATATCATTTTTATGTAGGTACTTAATTTTTTGTTAAACCCAACGTAGGTACTTGAAGACTTTCTTCAAACCCATGGGTTTACCTTTTACACATGGGAGAATCCTTCCACCAATAGGACGGAGAATGTTTTCTTTTCTCACGAGAAGTCGCATACCATGTGGCGTGAGTTCCCAGATTTGTTGTTGATTGACACGACGTACAACACCAACATGTACAAGTGTCCGTTCGTTCAGTTTGTTGGTGTGACGTCGACATCAAAGTGTTTCTGTATTGCGCACGCAGTTAACTTTAGGGAGCAAGAGTGTAACTTCACATGGGCCCTTGAACGCCTTAAAGACATGCTCGTCGACTGCAGGGAGCCGCGTGTCATCCTGACTGACAGGGACCAAGCCTTGATGAATGCCTGTGAAACAGTCTTTCCTAATGCTACCAAAAACCTTTGTAGGTGGCACATCACGCAGAACATACAGAGAAAACATAAGAGTCTTTTCCAGGATGATATCTCTAAATCATTCAATTACTGGTGGAAAGTACTGTATGAGTCGCCAACAAAATCTATGTACGACTACAACTGCGGTCAAATGGAAGCCGCGTTAGCTGTACACGGCAGACGTGGTAAGTCTTTGTCCTTTATGTAAACATGATTTTAGATTCTAGTTGTACATTGCCTAGATTGTTTTTTTTATTATTTGTTTGTAGAGGCTTGGTGTTATATTCGCGACAACTGGTTGGTACCCTACAAAGAGAAGTTCGTGTCGTGCTGGATTTATGACCGACTAAACTTCGGCGAGCATAAAACAAACAGAGTAGAGGGCCAGCACGCAAACTTTAAGTATCAAGTTTTATAATTTTAAATATCAAGTTTTATATTTTTAAATAATTTTTTTATAAATTTATAAAAACACAAATATTATTTTAAAAATTAAATTATTTTTAAATATTATTCTAAAAATTAAATTATTTTAAAGTGTCTCTTCAAATTCGGGGCCGAAAAATTAAATTATTGTAAGATAAAATATCTAACTTATAAATAATTTATTTTTTAAAATAATACTTTCGATAATATATTTTTATTATCTTACAAATATAAAACTTGATAAATATAGAATATATTTTTATTATAATGATAAAAAATGTAAATTAAAAAAAATTATAAAATAGTACCAGTAATATCAAAATAATAATATATATCTTCAAAAGTAGATCGGATCCGCCGCTCAGTGGTCGATCCGCGGCGGATCTTATTTAATTTTCGTAGATGTTAAATACCCAACAATTCTAACCGTTCAACTCGCCAAAAACACAAAAAACGCTATGCATCACCAGATTATACCACCAAAAACCACCACCACCACCAGAAAATAATTTTGAAAAGGTGACTGTGTAGATGTTATTTTGAAAACGTGAGCGATTGATTTACCATGAGGTTTCCTGTGTTAACAAAGATGGCACCGATGCTTGTATTGGGTTTCCTGTATCAAGAAAGATGGCACCCATGATAAATCGCGAGAGCTTCCACAACAGCACCTGTTTAGGGTACCTTATTTAAAGTTATCCTGTGTATCCTGGCGGATTTGATAACCAACAGAGATACGCGGGCTTAATGATTCTACCCCATTTTTAGTGGGGCAAAGAGATGTTGTGTTGATGCTATTTTTGGAGTGCTTATCCAGAAGAACTGATAATAAACCAGAAGATGATTAGGAATTAGTCGTTGTATAGAATTTGATGTAATATCCAGTGTAATTTACTATTGGTGTAATATCAAATTTGTGTTTTTATTAGTATAATATATGTTATAAACAAATATATCTGATAATATGTTTATTTATAAAAATAAAACATGATAAAACTTAAAAATAATATGTTTATTTATAAAAATAAAACATGATAAAAACTTAAAAATAATATATTTTTATAAACAAAAATATATGATAATATGTTTATTTAACAAGTTAAAAATTATAATTTTAATGCAAAAAAGTTTTAATTTCGATATTTAAAAATATAAAACATGATAAAAATTATTTAAAAAAATATAAGAAATGATATTTAAAAAAATTCTTTCGATAATATATATTTTTTAAATAATTAAATATTTCATGTTAAAATATATTTTTTTTAAAAAAAAATATAAAAAAGTACCAGAAATTTTAAAATATTAATAAATATCTTCAAAAAGTAGATCGAATCTCCCGCTTAAGGGTCGATCCGCGACGGTTTCTGCTGTGAATTGGATCCGCGGCTTAGTGGTCGATCCGCAACTTATCGAATTTATTTTTTGAAGATGTTAAATACCCACGGGTTCTAACCGTTCAAATCGCCAAAATCAAACTAAACGCTCAACCTTACACTCAAAACATCCCCCAGATTATACCACCAAAACCACCACCACCACCAGAAAATAATGACGACGGGGTCCGAAAATAGCATCTACACAGCCATAATAATTTCGTTCAAAAAAAGTGGTGGCTGTGTGAATGTTATTTTGGAGTCTGTTATTATTACAAAGTAAAGGCCCAGATACAACCATATGTTGGCGGAAAATAATGACGACGGAGTCCGAATATAGCTTCTATGCAGCCGTAATAATTTCGTTATGAAATAGTGGTGGCTGCATAGATGTTATGTTGGAGTCCGTTATTATTACAAAATAACAATAATATATATAAAATAGATTTTAAAAATATATATAAAAATATATATTTATTAGTAATATATATAAAATAGATTTTAAAAATATATATATAAAAATATATATTTATTAGTAATATATATAAAATAGAATTTAAAAATATATATTTTCAACCTTGTTTTTTTGCATTCGGTTGTTTACATATATTTTAAAAATAATAGTGGTGACTGTGTAGATGTTATTTTGAACTTTTGAGCTACCAGTGCAACTGCCGTAGTCCCCCTTCATATATCCCGACAGTGTCCTTTATTTGGGATTTTGGTGACTGCGTCGGGAAACATTGGTAACTCTGTAATAACAAGGTCCCGTATCAAGCTCCATGGGGTGTTCTTCCAATGTAATAAGGAACATGACACCGACCTTTGATGAATTCGGTGTCCCCCCAAACAGTCGCCTTGCATGATAGATGGCAAGAGCCAGCTGATGGAGGAAATATGTGGAACGGTACCTGTATACGGTACTAGTTCCGGTGTATCTAGGAGTGCTCCGAAACCGGATCTTCGGGTGGCTGGGGAGCCGCTGTCGGCCAAGATACCCGGGCCTAATGATTGATTATTCCTCATTTCTAGTGGGGCAAACCTGTAGCCGTGGGCCGACACGGATTCCGGTGACTTGCTTGCCGGTGAGTGGAGAGCCACGGAAAAAAACTGCTGTGTTGATGCTATTTTTGGAGTGCTTATCAGAAGATGATCTTAGAAATTAGTCTCTGTATTGAATTTGATGTAATATCCAGTGCCTTTTGATGTATTTATTCAAATTTGTAATTTATTATTGGTTTAATATAAAATTTGTGTAGTTAATTGTTATTAGTTTCAATTCGTTTATATATTCAAATTTGTAATTTAGTATTGGTTCCATATCAAATTTGTGTTTTTATTAGTATAAATCCGTTTATATATTATGAATATATAATATTATTTTATATAAAATTTATTTATACCTTAGATAGGTAAATTAAAAAAAAATATATACTACTAAGCGGCGGATCGGGCGATAAGCCATGGATCGAAGTTAAACACAACCCTAACCCGCTGCCCCCAATCAGTTTACATATTCCATCTCAAACAAACACCACATTTGACACTAAAACCCTAATTCGCCGTCCCCCAATAGTCTCGAACTTCGTCACCAACTCCGACCCGACAACAATAAGGTATGATGTTTAACGGGTTTGGGTTACGGGTATGATGTTTAACGGGTTTGGGTTACGGGTATGATGTTTAACGGGTTTGGGTTTGTGATAAACGGGTTTGGGTTACCTTGTTCGATTGCTCTTGATTTAATTAGTAGATCCGTAATTAGAGACTCTGTTATTGTTTATTTTTATAATTTTGGTTTCGGTTTGAGTTCAGATCAAATTTAGAGTGAATTTGATTATGATATGAATTGATAATTGGATACTGTTTGTGTGGATTGTGGTTTGGATTTGGATTTAGCCGAAACAAAGGAATGGTTTTGGCTTAATTGGGTTAAATAATAATCGGGTTTGGGTTACGGTTTTACCCTTAAACGAGTTTGGGTTACGGGTTTGACCCTGAAACGGGTTTGGGTTACGGGTTTGATAAGGAAACGGGTTTGGCTTACGGGTTTGACAATAACCGGTTATATTTATGTGTTAAACATAGATGGCGGATAGATACATTGAAGGGGACGACGTACTTGATGTTTACGAGCATTTGAGGTTTGACCAGCAGTCTGATTATCAAATCCGGTTTACGCAGCTTCGGAGAATGGAGCCAAAACCTAACTCGTTCTTGTCTAGGGAGTTTATAAGAATGGTTCGGGTGGAAAACAGGCTGGAAAGAATTGTAGGAACAAATACACCGTGGGAGAGATTGTTTACCGCAGAGGAGCCAGCTTACCGGGTCCTCACGCTAGAGTTTTACTCAACGTTCGTTTTCAGGGTTTTTTTCGTTTTCAATTAACTTATAAATAAAGTAACATTTTATTATTTAACCAACATGTAAATATTGTTTCAGGCCACGCCCGGAGGGAGATTTGTAGGTGCCGATGCTGGTTGAGGGTGCGGATACCAGTAAGGCGGAGGTTCGGTTCCGTATGTTGGGGATTTGGCATAATCTGTCGATGGAGGAGTTTGCCATTGCGCTGGGCTTGTACACGATTGAGGATATAACCGCCCCTGTTTACACGCAGAGCATACACGAATCACCAGATGACGTGCTGAGACGTTTTTGGACGACGATTAGCGCTACACCTTGGCCTATAAAAAACGGACAATTCGAGCCAGACGCCAAAGCCTCAGCCATCAGGGACCCGTTGCACAGGTTTGTATATTATATTATATTATATTATATTATATTATATTATATTATATTATATTATATTATATTATATTATATTATATTATATTATATTATATTATATTATATTATATTATATTGTTTTTTTATAGGTACCTACACAGGCTTATCGCACACACCATACAGGGTCGTCACGGGGTTCAGAACACTGCAACCTCCGTGACTTGTTTTATTTGCGATGCCTGCTTACGGGGAGACACTGCAACCTAGCTCGGGGTTTCGGCGACTACTTCGCTATTTACTTGAACGGGCAGGGTCGCGGGAAATTGGTTGGTGGAACCTTCGTTACGCGGATTGAGAATTATTTCGGCTACGGGGGCCGACTGCAGCAACTACCCATTCAGCCGCCGCTTCCACCGCAAGAGCTGGACCGTGGACGGGCACAAGGCATGCAAATCGTTAAGAAGATTAACCGCCTGGATCACCTGGTCACTAATTTCAATTCTGGCCCATACGAAGAGGTCCCACTTGTTGAGCCTCCGCCAATCGAGGAGCCGGAGGTGGAAATTCAGGGCCCCGCGGTTAACATGGATTATGACGGTGTTCAGGTACGCTATATTTTATCATTTAATTTTCTTTTTGGTATATTCGTCTTATTAACGTTAACTTATCGTGCTCATAACAGCCACCGCATCATCACCCGCAGCGCGTTCCGCGTACACATCGCGCGGTGCGTTTGGATCCGGCCACTGACTCCAGGCTACGGAGACTAGAGACCCAGGTGACCTGGATGGTTGGTTATTTGTCTGCGCAGCAGCATGGAGCCCAGTACATGGTACCAGCGCCACGTTTCGACGATGAGGGGAGCGATGACGACGCGGGTGGTGCCGCATTTTAGATTTGTTTTTTGTATGCTGTTACTTTTTCCCGAATTCGTTTGGTTTTTTTTTTCGAACTCGTAATGTATTAATTATTATTATTTTATAAATCTGGTCATGCGTTATGCTTAAAATTGTTGTTTCGTTATTAGTTTAAAACCGACAAAAATTCTGTTACCACACCCGACATACAAAAAAAGAAAACAAATATAAGTCGTTATTATTATATAAATCTCGTTCCTTTTCACCCGACATACAAAATTGTTGTTTCGTTGTCACTTTCCAAAACCGATCAAGAAACGGTTACACCCGAGCAAAAAAAAACAAACCAAACAAAACAAAAATAAGGGGTAAATAAAACATAAGACAACAAAATGACAAAATCACAATTAAATAACAAAAAAAACAGCTAAAAGACAAAAAAAACATAACTTTCAAAAACACCCAAGCCATAAGCGGCGGATCAGCCGATCCGTGGCTTAATGGGTGGGTGTTTCCAAAACACCCCATGGTGTATGTAAAAAACCCCTAATTTAAACGATGAAATGCATCTCTTTTTGTCAACCTTGAAATCTATCTTTCATTTGTTGAATGCAGCATAACAACATGAACAACATCTAACCATTATTGGTTTGAGACATGTAGTCCTACACCTTATACAAGTATATCATCCTCCATCATCTCAATTATCTATTGCTCACCCATTTTAGCAATACCCTCATTTGCGTTGATCATAGTTAAATGTTTTTTTTTCATTAACATATTTATCAAACATCATAGTTATCGTTGATCATAGTTAAATTTTAGCAATATTTATCGCTGGTACATGTGATACCACAGACATGACAATGATAATTATCGTTGTTGCTTGATAGTTCTATTGCACTTTATCTTTAAACGAAATATCACCATCCATCTTTATTTTTTTTATTTCAAGTTATTAATTCATTTCAAATAAAATGATCCAATTACAATAAAGGTTCGGGTTCTTTGGGTTTCGATTGTCGGATTAGTCAGGTTAATCAGGTTAACCATGTTACTTTATAATTTTAAGTTGTTTTTTTGTGTTTGTAACTTTTAGGTTGCAAATTTCTCATTCCATTCAATTATCTTTTACAAGTAATTATCTTATATTTACATATAAAGACTTGTAAACGAGCCGAACGGGCATGAAGAAAGGCATGTCCGTGTTCTTTCATTTAACTTTTAAGGAATACAGACACTTAATCGAACATATATTTCTGTTCATGTTCGTTAGCTGAAAACTAAACATGTTCGTGTTCGTTTATGTTCGTACATTTAAAATCTAAACGAAGAGTTCACGAATATAAATGAACATAATTAAACAAAGATAAACGAACATGAAGGAACATATATGCATATACATTAACGAACATAAATGAACAATTTAAATAAACAAATAATATTTAACAATTTTCGATTAATATGTAAACGAACATGAACGAACGTAAACAAGCTTAAATGAATGATCATAAACAAATGTTTACAAACATAGATGAACAATTGAAACATGTGTTCATGTTAATTCGTTTAATAAAATGAACACAACATAAATGAAATTTCCATTGAACGGTTCATGAACAAACAGAATAATTAACTCCTCTATAGAGCTTACATTACTCCCTTTACAGTGCTTATTTCACCTTTTAATCATTGTATTTAAAGTTAAGTATCACCACTAATCGGGTTATTCCGAAACCCGACCGTATTTTAAAAAATGAACCCGAAACCCGACCCTATTAACAATTCGGGATAACCCGAATAACCCAATTAATATTTTTTGACCCTATTTAGCCCGACCCGTATTTGCTTATTCGGGTTCGGGTATTTTGGACACCCCTAATGATAATTCATATGGGCCGAATAGATACGTGGAAAATATCAACCCGTTATAGATAAATAAAGTATATTAAGATAACGCACCTAACTTAACATAAGAATCTAAAAAGGGCCCTCTGGCACAGTAGCGATGCCTCTTTATATCGTATTAACAAATTAGGGGTAGCCGGTAAGGCCTAGGGGTAAACCATGATTAGAAGGCGTCGAAAACAAGATGAGTTAAAATGTTTAACGGACTTTAAAATCATTTACACACACTCAATACTTTAAAAATTAGTTGTACATTAAATAATTAAAGGAGGTTAAGGGGGGATTAAATAATTTTCTTATGATGAAATGGAGTGAAATGAAGTAAAGTATGTGATGTAATACCTATATAGAGTTAACGAGTGCTCCTATGTGTACTCACGAATAACAAAACCAAATAATATGAAGTGAACCCATCGCTTTTATCAAAACCAAATAAGTAGCCATTTTAAATCATCTTATGATTAGTTATTGAATACGTTTGTAGATATTGTATTATTATAATAATATTTTGAATTTTCAATTAAAGAATATTTAATTTTACAAATTCAACCATGTAAAGGAACACATAGCCCAAGGTACCATACTCAAGGAATGAAGATTACTGGGTAAGTTAATGATCCGTTAAGGATCCAAATAATCGTTGAAAAAAGTTATATTAGATGAATGCATGAATGGAACAAGGATAAAACAAAAGTAGGATCTAATCACAAGTTAGTTGCATAATATATTGTTTAACTTATGATCTAATCACATATAATTTGGTAGGTCACATCAATTATTGTTCACTCTTTGCGTCATACTAATTATCACCGCCCTCTTCAACTATTTCCTATTCAAAACTGCAAAACGATGTAGTCTCTCTATCTCAAAAATTGGGGCAGATTACGCTGAATGAAAGGTCGGATAAATGGTTTTGGGTGGGGGATAAAGACGGGGTATTCACAATGGCAAATGTAAAAAAGTTGTTGGTTTCAACCGAAGTGACTATTGGTCTGGATTTATTCTGCTGGAATAATTGGATTCCGCTTAAGGTAAACGTCTTTGGGTGGCGATGTTTGCAAAATCGATTGGCGACTTTGGTAGAGCTTGCTAGAAGGAAGATCATCCCGGATAGTAAGGCGTGCCCAATGTGCGGTTGCAGA
This sequence comes from Bidens hawaiensis, assembly GCF_021521415.1. Lineage (NCBI taxonomy): Eukaryota > Viridiplantae > Streptophyta > Magnoliopsida > Asterales > Asteraceae > Bidens > Bidens hawaiensis. The sequence continues at coordinate 111,969 of NW_027497113.1, read as the reverse complement.
TTGGAGACCAGCGAACATTTATTCACATCCTGCATTGTGGCTTGCTTGGTTTGGCATAATATAAGCACATGGTGCAAAATTCCTCAAATTTTTGTGTTCTCTTTAAAGGACATCTTTGACCTTCACAAGTTTATCCCCAATTCAAACAGAAGAATGCGAATATTTCAATCCATTGTTCTTATTGCATGTTGGTGTATTTGGCAAGCTAGAAACAAGAGGATCTATGAGGAAGAAAATGTGGATGTTCAAAAGATTGTGAGGCAAATTAAATCTTATAGCTTTCTTTGGATAAAGGCTCGATCAAGGAGGTAAGGGTTAGATTGGAAAAAATGGTTGAATTTTGATGTGTAATCGTTTTGCTCTGTTTGTTTCCGGCTCTGTTAGTTGCTTACTAGCGAGCCTTTTGTTGTGTTAATGAAAGTTGCCGTTCAAAAAAAAAAATGATGTACCATTTTATATTTAAAATTGCAATTAAATTACTGTTTTGCCCTTTCTGAAGGAATTCCAACTTATAATATTGGACAATTTGGTAATAGTTATAAGATTTATATTCATCAACATCTGTCTAATCAAAGATGATGTGGGATCACAATATTATAGTACACATAACTCTCAATAAATGTCACCAAAATATCTACAACTCGTTCTTACTTATTTATAAACAACCCAATCACTTTCATCAGGTTACTTTTCTTTCAAATTTGAGAGCTTATTAGCCACAATTAGTTGAATATTCATCTCTCAATATGAGTTCTAACCCAACTAGTCGTAATAATACAAGTTTTTGCATCGCGATACTTAGCATCGCGTAGAGAATATGGCCTTCACGGGCCTATGATGTGACAATTTGGATTCACTTCTGTTGTATAGTATTTGCTTTAGGTCTTCACCCGTCCATAGTATCCTATCACACCTATAATGTATGCGGACTCATTCATAATTAAAGTCTACATATATTGCAATATAAGTAAGCATGCACCATTATATAAAAACGATGGGGATTTTACCATGCGGGCACACGTTTTGTCTCATAATCCTTGCTGAAATATTCATCTGAGTCAGGGAAATATTTATACGTAGGAGCAAAGTTGATTTGCCCTTCGTTCCATTCTTTAAATTGACCATTCATGAGCTCCAATCGCAACTTTGTTAAACAAAAAATCCGTTAAAACATTATTTCCCCCCCTAAATTCTCCTACGTTATTTCAGTTACCTGATCGTATTCGATAAGCATACTCCAATCTTTCTTGTTTACCAATAATCTTGTCTCCTTGTCCGGCAATGAAATCCGATAATTCAAGTCTCCAAGCAACACTACATGACTGTAGCTAAATATTTGTGAACCAAATAATTAAACATTTATAATGAATATACATTAAAAATTCTAGATTTATCTGTCTTTGCTCCTATAACAAAGCAATATAAAATTTAAGGGTTAAAAATTGATTTAAGCATTTTATAGGTCGAAGGTGACCGACCAAGTCCCAAAAGACGACGAAATGTGTTAAAAGAAAAAGCGACAACCATGACTTTTTCGAAAAGTGCCTATAATAAAAAAATGTTTCTTAAACTTAACCTTAGTTATTTATTATCTAGCAACTTGATGATGCATAATTATTTTCTCTAACTGTGAGAATCGATTATCGGCAAAACCACGATCAACAATAATAATGAGAACAAGTAAAATGTAACTTAAGTCGAATTATGTTGAGTCGTTCAAAACAAAAATCTAGTTAAATTTTTATTCACGCAACTAAATGGTATACACCAGTTGCCTCATTTTCCTTCACTCATCACGTCTATGTCACGCCAGTTTTGAAGATATGAGTATACACCATTTCCTCATTCTTCATTTCCTTTTTTTTATTTAATACAAAAAAGGAGAAGGAGGGTGCGTGATGTGTGACCAACAAAGGGGAGGGTTTCCAGAGGTGTCATGCGCGTGACCCCCGTGCCACATCGGATGCCATGTGGGATGACTCATTTGCCAACTCACCTCACGCTTGAGGAAAAAAAGGGTATACCCAACAACTTAAATGAAACCTTCATTAGGACACGAACATTTGCCATTAGAGCGTTCATGGTAGACTGACTACCCATTCATATCCCTCAAATCTAACTAAAAATCATCATTATTTCAATTTAATAGTATTTTTTTATTCAATAATTTTATTATGATTTATCTTTCTTTCACTCACAAACTCATAAAAATGTTAAAAAATAGTTATGAGGTGAATAGTAATCCTCAACTATTATCGAGATGGGGACGATGGCTCCGATGGATAATCAAATAACGCATGTTTTTTTTTCTTATTAACTTATAATTTAAATTTGAGGTTTTTGATGGGAGGCTATTGTAAATGCTCTTACGTGTGTAATTAAACATATGTAATATGGTCATTAATACAGTAAAATATAATTTAACTTTGTGATATGATCACTAATGCATTAAAATATAATTTAACTAGAAGCCACATATCATTAAGATATTTAAGAACTAGGATGTATAGTATAATTAACTTGAAACTGACATAATTGGAGACGAAAGATAAACTGATATAATTGGAGACGAAAGATATGTTGACGAACTTTTGTAGGAAAAGTCATGTCAATTCAAAATTTTTAATCATTTTAGTTATTGTTTCAATTTAATAATTAACACCAATCGTAAACTAAAAACAACTAGGAAATGCAGAACAATATAAAAACGATAATGTTAGCATCTTATAGTGACATTGATTTATTTGTATGTACTATGTACCAGGCAATTTAGTTACATTTAAAATAAAAATAAATGAACTTTGTAGAAATACATACATAAATGTTATAAGTTATAGTGCAAGTATAAAAAATATAAAAATACCAATTTGTTACATTGAGTTCTTTCATGAAACAATACTACTAGTTATTTTGATGTTAGGTTAAAAGAAGATATTCGAACCATGCATATTACACCATCAAAATATATATTAGTTAATATATAAAATATTAGTTGTATCACTCAAAAGAAATTATTCAAACCATGCATATTAATATTAAATTCATAACAAAGGGTTATTAGCTTAGTAGCGTCGATATACGCATATAATGCTGTTTCTTTTCATATGGTTAAAGGTTTAAAGTACACGGTAAATAATGATAATTTGGAATTAGAAGTATTATTAGTGGGTTGTGATTTAACCGGTCCAAGCATTCCAATTTGAGTTTCTACATAGAAAACAAAATATAGTTTTAGAAATATTTAATTAATGTACTTACAGTAAATATATTACATTTATTAATCAGTGTTGCAAATTTACATCCTAAATAAGTATAAAATACACAATGAACATTTTTAAACCTTCAATATACATTCAAATTAAGGATTAATTGGTTGTTATTAGATTATTTATTATTTAGAGATCAGTAAAAGGTAACACTATGTTTATTATGTTTTGGGTAAACATTCTTACTTATATATTTTTTTCTTACAACAACTTTTTTTATTAAAACCACCGACTAGCAAGAAAATAGACATACGACAAAGAAGACAATTACATGATTAAAAGAGGGTTATTTAACCACTCTATCCCAGATAACTTATACTTATATTTCCTGCTCGATTACCAATAAAACAAAAATAATAACTTTATCAAATAACAATTATGTCTTTAGATGACTCTTTGAGAAAAAAAAAACGCGTGAAATGTCATGAATTTGACCCCTTGAATACCAAGGTTCTTATAGACATAAGTTATACAATTTGACAAATAACACCCAAACTAGTCACCATCATAACCCAGTTAACACCAATAATTGCAATTAGTTATGAAATTTATAAATTAATTGTTATTAATTATTTAATTGACACAAATCTTGTAAACCATTGGAGTATCTCCTTAATAAATTATTATCATTGGATAAAAAGGTTAATGCGAAACCTTTTTCTAGTTAATTATATAATGTTCCATCTTTAATTATACAGTAACTTATCGACAAATCAGAAACATTAGAGTATCAGACGATAATAAATCCAGGACCTTCTATTAGTTATGTCGTATTCTCACTTTATTAGTTATACCCTAATTTTAATGGCAAAGCAAATGCATGTTTTATTAAAAGCAGATCACTTTATTAGTTATATTAAAATGAAAAAATTAATAACTAAATAGTAAACAAATTTCAAATGCATGCTTTTAAGTTACTTAATAATATGACTCAAGTGGTCTTAAAGTCAGTTCTAAGTAATTTCAATCATTTACATTGAAATAAAAGTCAATTAAGCTGTGTCAATTATCACTTTTGCATAATAAAACTAATTTGAAAACTATAAAGATCTTGGATTAATAGGTTGGTGGTTCATTCACAAAAACAAAATTTTAAACATCTTAGACTGACACGGTTTGGAAGGTCTAAAATTTAAACCCCGATAAAAAAAAAAGTTAAAATAAATTTAATTAAAAATATATAAATGTCTTAGGTTATATATAAGTTATAACATTACCTTAGTGGTCTTTCATGATGGTAATAAAAAGTATATATAGTTACTCTATTAAAATAATGTATGTTATAACTAGTCTGTTTTGTTTTACCTATAATGTTTTTTCAAAACTAACATAACTGTTATAAACCTTGAAATAAAAAAATGCTACTCACAGACTTTACCCCTATTATTTTTTTCTTTTGTCGATATATTCATTCATTAAGATACACATTAGGTTTTTCTCATCATCATCATCATCATCGTACTCAGTATATCCCACCAATAGCAATGCTATGGTAGAGTCTGAGGAGGGTAAAATGTAGACAGCCTTACCTCTATCCCATAGGGATATAGAGACTGCTTCCGGTGAGACCCCCGGCTCGATAGTAGTTTTGCATCAAGCCTTGGACATAAGGCACATAGCACTCAATCATCGGGACACCGGCTGATTGGTGCATGTGCCCTTGTCTTTCGGCTATCAACGCCACCACATGATGCCTGATTAACCTTCCGCCACTTTTAACGTTATTTTCATGAGATTAGTAAAATAATGTCAAAATTAGTGCAATTTTACTTTTGCCCACCTGAGGGTTCACGCATATATACATTATATGGGCGTAGGTTTTTCTCATGATTTATAATATTTAGTATTACATATAATTTGGGTTTATTTATTATCTATATTCCAATATAAACTTAAAAAGTGAATTTTATTTTATTAAAAAATATTTTTTTTGGTTTTGGAATATTAAACAAAACTTTAGGAGAAATACAAGTTAATGAAATTTATACATACATACATACATACATATATATATATATATAAATTTTTAAATATATCTTAATTGAATACGGAGAAAGGGTTTAAAATATAGGTACCTTAATTTTTAGTATTACCTCTCACTGAGATTTCATTACGGAAGACTAAATTATTGGAAGAAAATAACATATCTAAATCATTTAATATATCAATGGTTCATAAATTTTATAAAATTTACTTTTATATACATGCGTTCATGTTATGTACATAGAAAAACCATTGAACTAATTTGTTTTTCCTATTTTTAAACATTTACGTAAACATACATTACTTGCACATTCCTATATATACATGATTTGTAAATGTATATAAAAACGAATTTTGTTTACATATTATTTGGAATGTTAGAAGAGATAATAAAATAGCATTTGAATAATTTTTCTTATTTGATTTTTCCAAATAAAAAATAAGTATGTATATTGCCCTTTCTGTTCTCACAGAAAGTTATGATCCACTTAATTAACCTTTCATTCTCATTTGAAATGTGAGGTTTTAAGTTTGAAACAAAAATATGTAATATGCAATAACTTAATATTTATATGTTACTTTAACGAATAAAATTTAATACACGAAACTTATTGTTAACAATCGCTAAAAAGAGTTGATGGTGGGAAATGATGACACATGCATAATAAGTTATTTTGCCCACTTAAGTAGAAGAGAGTAGTATAATATTTATATGTTAATTTACTTATCATTCAAAATATCTAATCTCCTTTCATTAACTTTGTTATTTAGCATTTCAAAACCATTTGGCTCCATTTTATTCTCATGAAGCAATTTGGATCGCTAAAAGAGTCCATGGTGGAAGATACATATGCATTATGCATATTAGGTTACTTTGTCCACTTAATTAAAGGATAGTGTGTGTATATATAGAAAAGATCCAATACACAAATCCTTAACATACATTAACGTACGCGAATCCCGTTTTTCATGAATCAATCCATGAAATGACATCCAAACATCTTGAAATCGTCAATACATATCCAATTAATCATTGGTTAACTGAAAAAAACAGTTTTGGATCGTTAATCGATCAATTTTTTACTTTTTTCACGAAGACCGTTTTTTGAGCTTTTTAGGTTTTTGGGAGCGTTTAAGTTTTTGTGAGCGTTTTCGGAGCGTTTTAGGTTTTTGCCTTTGAGCGTCTCGCGTGCCTCTCGTACGTTAAGGCATTAGCGAACAGGTTCTCTACCATATATATATATATATATATATATATATATATAATGTATATCAAATATTTGAATTATGAAATATATCAAGTTAAAATGTATACGTACTCATGATCAAGAATCCCTCCGGGCAGGTTAACTGAAGATCCATTCGTTGTTGGGAAACTTGTACGTGAAATTATCTCATGTGTGTTCGAGTTTCTTTTATGTTCGTCGCCTTCACCCCCTCCGGCCGCAAGATGACTACATACAAAGCAGAAGCTTGTGTTGCGTAACAAGAATCGAACTGAAACTGAACCCTGTGAGGGAAATAATATAAGAATCCACTAACTTTACGTGCTTGATTTAGAAATCTTAACTTTGATGCAATTTTTACCTTGTTTCCTAGGAGACCCATGATGCCACAACCAACACATGAGGCATTAGAATTTTGTACAAGTTGATAAAGATCGCTACGAAGCCAAACCGATATTAGCAAACCAACCATTCTTTTGCTGATGAGACACCGAAATTCGCTTTTAGGGGTCATGATTCTTGATTTATTGTTTAACGTCTTTCTGATCAAAGAGTTCCACTTCTTCGAAACATTGTCCTTCTTCAACCCAAGAACATTAGAAGTTGTTAGAGGAACCACTTCTTGAAACCTTAAAACATTAACATTAGTGATACGTTAATAATATTGTAATTGCATGTTAAATATTCCTATAAATTTAAGAAAAGAAAAGATTACCCAAGAACATATATATCACAAGTAGTATTTTGTGTATCCAACAAATCATCAATATTTAAATCTCTTGTGGGAGCTACACCTCCAACATTCCACGTGCTAACGAAAATACTTCAAATTGAAAAAATAAAAATAAAAAGATTTTATTTGTTACCGAAGATAGAATGCATCTTTTGAGACAATGAAACAAACTAACTTAATGTCATACTTGTAGTTTTGTGTTGTGAGCAGACCATTAATGATAAGTTCCGGACTTGTCGGAAAATCGGTCACAGAGTTATTGCTGCTCATCATTCTGGTTAATATCTTTGTACAGTACCTTGGCCACATAACCTTAAACACGGCAACTTATCATATGATCAAACATTATTAAATATCTAGATATTTGTATGTATATATATTTATATATAGAGAGAAAGAGAGAGAGATACTTGTTTTGGCATGATAATCATATATATGTAAACAAATGATGGGAGGTTAGTGGAAGAAAGAGCAAGTAGGAATTTAAAAACAATACAAGGCTAACACTGATTCATCTGTATTTTGGAGGGAGAGCAAGTAGGAATTTAAAAAACTATAGTGATTCATCTGTACATGACGTTGTTTTAGACCTATTAAACATAATAATATTGTACACGCTTTCCTTAATTAATAGCCCTTAATATTTGGGGTCTGGTTTTAAGGTTACATATGTATATGTTTGTTTGTTTGCTTATCATAATATTGCTTACCATTTGGAACCTGGCTGCTAATGTTATATATCATGTGTTTATTTGGGTCTTTTATATTGAATTATAATACTTATGATAAAGAGCATGATAAAAAAACATTATCCAACGTTAAGTATAGCATATGTGATATCATCTCATAGTCATATATACTAGATACAAGGTTCCGGGAGATTCCCAAATCAAAATATTTTTGATTTTCTTTTTCTGCATACCGGATCACTTCTACTATTAAAAGAGTATCACCGAAGATTATGTTAGTAATTTTGGAGAATTAAAAAAAATAAATCGATTAGTAACATGTCATTAATTAGAAATTACCGATGGACAAAATTTTCATCAACCGAAAATCGACCTAATTAGGCAGTCCAACAATCTTGGCGGGGTGATGTTAAGCCGAATTGAAGTGGGATATATCAATGAATTTGGATATCAAACATGTTTCTCTTGTCACAAATGATGTTATCAAAGTCGGTACTAGTGACGAGGAAGAAGAACTTGAAGAGTTGAAGGCACATATAGACGGAAAGCGAAGATGAACTCTGTTCATTCTTCTGATAGTTAACTTATTTGGGACTTATTTTGATCGGTCGAGTTTTAGTACGTTGCTCCAAAGTTGGGTAGAGTGAAAGCAAGTTTTCCAAAAATACTATATATATTGTTCAATGACATTGTGAATGATATTGTATTTATAAAACTATACTTGTTTCTAACGGATCCTTCCGTCTATAAAAGTTGCTCGTTTTTGTAGTAGATTTTAGTAGTGTAAATAAAGCCCACCAAAACGCAATAGAGTCTGTAAAATTATTGCTATCATGCTCGTTAACGTGCAAAAACCGAAATTCAATCATTTGAAGACATACAATCAGGCATCTTTTAACTGTAGAGTTCTCCCACAATCCATTTACATAACGTGTTGATAGCATGACGTCTTATAAAATTTTCTCCCTTACTTCCATTAGCGATATATATACGAACATTTTGCCACTACATTTTGCCTCACTCCTTTGCTAAGATGACATTCTAAACTTGGCCACCCGCTTATTTGTTCCTCTAAACCGACCCACGTGTAATCTCTTTTATGAAAACCAAACACTTTCTCAAAGTCAACTTAACGTGAAAGCTGCTTGAACAGATACCAAACCCGCAAAGATTTGGTCTTATCAAAAGGTTTGACTCGCGCATTTTCTTGTTAATTATTCTAAGTTTAAGCCATTTCGATGGCTTTTAGATTGTAAGAGATCTTTTGCACAATATTTAATCTCCACAACAACTAATAAATTGCTTGTAATCTCCAAATATATTGATTTACTCACTAACCAATTTTCTTTTACAGGCTGCTGAGAGACAAACTCTCTTATTTAAATTAAATGAAGGGTTATCATTCTTAAGTAATTACACAAAATATATATATATATGTAATCAATATGTACTCCAATAAACCTTTGTTAGTGTTAGCAATCTATAAGAAAGTTATAAAACACTACAAGAATTTGGTCTTTTTGCGACGAAACCTATCCCGACAACATGATGTTGTTGGTATAGCTAACTCTATCCCTACGACATGTTGTCGGGATAGAAAATCCCAGAATTCGTTACAAGTGTCAATCGTTAATTCGCGATACCAACTTTGACCAAACCAAATTTTGACTCGATTCTTTTGCCGACGACATGTTGTCGGGATAGAGTGTTTAAATTTTATTTTTCCTTTTCTTTAAAAGCATCTTAAATTAGAATCAAATAATAAAAAAGTAACTACCCAATCCCAACGACATGTTGTCGGGATAGAGTGTTTATATTTTATTTTTCCTTTTCTTTAAAATCATCTTGAATTAGAATAAAAAAATAAAAAATTAACTACCCTATCCCAACGACATATTGTCGGGATAGAGACTTTATATTTTATTTTTTCTTTTCTTTAAAATCATCTTAAATTAAAATAAAATAATAAAAAATTAACTACCCTATCCCAACGACATATTGTCGGGATAAACTTTATATTTTATTTTTTCTTTTATTTAAAATCATTTTAGAGATGGTTACATACATACATACATACATAAATACATGGGGATGGTTACATACATACAAACATATATACATACATACATACATAGGTATGGTTACATACATACATACATACATACATACATACATAGGGATGGCTACATACATACATACATACATACATAGAGATGGTTACATACATACATACATACATACATACATAGAGATGGTTACGTACATACATACATACATAGAGATGGTTACATACATACATACATACATGCATAGAGATGGTTACATACATACATGCATAGAGATGGTTACATACATACATAGAGATGGTTACATACATACATACATACTTACTTACATACATACATATATAGAGATGGTTACATACATACATACATACATGCATGCATACATAGAGATGGTTACATACATACATACATGCATGCATAGAGATGGTTACATACATACATACATACATAGAGATGGTTACATACATGCATACATAGAGATTGTTACACACATACATACATACATACATACAAAAGTGGATCCATAAATTCTCTACGGGGGGGGGGGGGGGGGGGGGAGGGGGGGCACAAAATTTACTAGGTAAAAAAATGGGCCGGGTCAAGGGGAACAGACCTGGTCAACCATTCTAGAGGCCCATAGTGAAATGAACTTTCCAAACTCGTGAGAGTAATTAAATAGTCTTTTTATCAAATTACCCTTTAAATTAAGACATATTTAAGACAATGTTAAATAATCATCTTCTTTCTCTATATTTTTTAAAGCTTAGAGACACATTACCGACTCATATGTCAAAAATCTAATCATCACATTATCTTAAAAATTACGGGAAAATATATTTAACTTAAGTAATAATATATAATAGCTTAATCATACCATTGAAATCATGTGAACAATAAAAATATATTGTATACGTAAAGTACTATTAGATGTAACCATCTATGTACGTATCTATAATGTATGCAATGTATATAACAAAAAAAATGACCTTTCCCGACAACATGTCGTCGGGATAAATTATTCTTGAAATGTTTGGAAAATAATTCAAGTTACCCGCCTTATTGAAATACACCCGCTATTATTTTTAGGAGTCATATTCCGACAACATGTCGTTGGGATAGGGTGGACATATGACGTCATTATTAAAATTTTTTAAAAAAAGAAAAAATTCATAACATATCACGACGACATGTTGTCGGGATAGGATTACCCTGATATAAATAATAAAAACCCATCTTATTCTCTATCATGACAAAAAATCATAACCAGAACCCGTCTACCTCCGAACAAACCCCGCCGCCGTCCACCTCCGCCACCGATTGCACTGATTCTAAAGAGAACAAACCAACCGCCTCCATCCACCTGCGCCGTCCACCTCCGCCACCGGATCAAACGAAGCCGCAGTGTACCTCAGCCATTTCCGTCCACCTGTGTCGCCGTCTCAGCCACGCAGCCCAAATCCACCTCTATTAAGTGAGTATTCTATACCTTATGTTGTAGATTAGGGTTCTGGGGTGTTTTTGCTCAATTGTTTGTTAATGATAATTGAATCTGGGTTTGGTTTGAACTGCTTGTAACTGTACAACCTCAATTGTTTGTTAATAATAAGCCTCAATTGTTTGATAATTGAATCTGGGTCGTTCACTTGAAAAATGGAAATCTCATCAAACAATTGATTTCAATTTTGGTTTTCGCTCAGATTTAATGTGAGCATGAAACCATTTACGTTATCGAGAGGTTTTTCGATGGACCGAGAGACACTGCTATTTTTAATTAATTCTTTACTTTTGATTAAACGCCATTTAATATTCTTACTGGTTTGGTGCTCACAATTTGGTTTGGGTGGGTGAACTTTATACTTGTATTTATTGTATATTTGACATGCTCACAGTTCAACCCAAAACAGCCCACTCGTTATGTCGTCTAACAAAAATAACGTGTCACTAATGTATAAATTATTGTTTTAGTTTCATATTAAATGGAATTTAGAACGCAAAAGAAGCAAATCAATTTTAAAAATAAAGAATTCGAATGTGATATTAGCTTCTAGACTTTTAAAACAATTAAATTCACAATGAACACAGATAACAATTAAATTTCTTGACTATTTGTGTCCAAGGGTAATGCATACATGTAGATTGTAGATGTTTTAAGATACACTTGACTATTAAGATTTGTAAGTATAACTAACTAGTTTTGTAATATACACTACTTTGTAGATTGTAATTTTTGTAGGAATGGCAGATGTGGCCCGAGCACACGGGGGAGATGGTGGTAATCAACCACCTCGCAAGGACCCACGTAAGGTGCAGGTAAGAAAAATGTTACTATTATACAAAGACATACTAGTTTAACCTCATGCTAAAAGAGTTAGTATTCATTTTTTTTTTCAATATATATAGACCGTAAACAAAGAACCAGCAAGTTATGTTGAGGGTTTTGAGGATACCCATACAAAGGATGGTGAATGGGTCAACGAAGCGGCACCATTAGACTTTGTGACCCATTGTATTTATTTTGGTCAAACTTGTCAATTTCAACCAAAACTTTTATATTTTGGTCAATTAGAGTGTGTTCGGGGGAAAAAAATATATATGTTTTGGTTCAAATGGGTTAAAATTACCCATTTCAACCAATACATATATATTTTTGGTCAACTAAAGTGTGTTCGGGCCAAAACGAGCATCACACACTTTACATAACTCAAAATATGCACGTTTTGGTCCAAATGGGTCAAAATTACCCATTTCTACCAAAACTTATCTATTTTGGTCAATTAAAGTGTGTTTGGGCCAAAATGAGCATATATTCCGTTTATTTTTTTAGGAACGACTTAAAGCGGAAAGAAGAAGAATTCAAGATGTATCGGATGATTATTGCAATTCATAAGTTTTTCGAAATGTTTTCGGTGAATCACGCAGGCGTCTCCGGGGAATTGGACAAATTGCAAGAAGGGCAACACAGCCTATTGTACCTAAAATTGGTTCTTCCTCCGGATCATGACAACAAGATTGGCATGAAAGTTTAAAAGCCGAACTTCAACAACAACAACAAAGTCAAATGCAAGAGATGTTTGCCTAAATGTCACAAGAGTTTGACAAAAAACTTGAAGATGCCAAGAAACAATGGCAACATCGACCTTACGAAAGCGAAGATGAAAGTGATGCTTAAACAAGGGCTATGACATTTTAGTTGTGTTTCATTTGGATAACTTTTTTTTTGAACAAATTGACGGGTTGAATGTCGTATATATGATGTAGGATAATTTAAGTTTATGTATTGCGTATTATGGATTTTGATTTTGGTATTTTGCAATTAGCCGAAAAACAGGTTGAAATCCGGAAAATAGCGAAAAAATGCAGTAGGATTTAGCTGATATAAATAATTATAAACTCTATCCCGACAACACGTCGTCAGAATAATTAACTAAATATAATAATATTAAAACTCTATCCAGACAACATATTGTCGGGATAAAGTTTTAATATTATTATATTCAGTTAACTATCCCGACAACATATTGTTGGGATAAGATTTTAATAATATTTTATTCATATCACTATGCCGACGACATGTTGTTGGGATAAGATTTTAATATTTTATTTAAAATATTTTTTTTTCATTTTAATAAAGAATAAAACATTTTCTTAAAAATGTTTTTTGCATTACTTATGCCGACGACATGTTGTTGGGAAACGTTTTTTGTTTTTTTTCGGGAAGAGGCTACTCCGACAACACCTATCCCGACCACATGTCGTCGGGATAAAAAATTTAGATTTATACCAACTACATGTTGTCGGGAAAAGTATGGAAATTGTTGTCGGAATAGGGCAGATTTGTTGTAGTGAAACCTACCGTTTCAATATATCCTCTCTCTATAGATGGCGAAATAGACGGTTCATATAGGATCAAAGCAGGTATCCACCTACAATTACAAGCACTTTATGTCCATTTTCACCCTGTTTTAAACAATGTTGTTCAACAACTTTAGTACGTTTATAAATAATTACATATATGTCATGTTTATATAAAACAATGTGGTGTCAAGAGCAGAATATATAGAAGGAGCATGTAAAGCTGACCACTGAACCACATTTTAGCTCCATTCAACTGTTTAAGTTGCTGAAATAAAAATAATAAGTCGATAAATATATAGGTAACTAGAGTCTAGATAGCATAAGGCTCCATAATCACCATTACACCAAAACAATAATACTAATAATTTGGGTTTTAGCCCGTTGGGATTGGGCCCATGAAATATGCAAATTTAGCCCAAACAAAAACCGAATGTTATGATGAGGCAAAGCCTGTGAACAATTTGGATGATAGCCTATTGGAGTGGGGTCCATAAAGCAATTGGCCCACAACCAAGAAAAGAATGTTAGGACTTTAAAATTGTATTGATGACTCATCATTAATCAATTTGTCACCTTGTTAGGATCAGATTCAGAGGTATACCTTAACGTCCCACAACATTAAAACTGAGTTAACAAATTAACAAGGTATAAGTGGCATATCACTCCCATCATAGATTAATGGGCATTAAATACAATATAAATATTAATGGATTTTAAAATTCTCAACACACAAAATTATTTAACTTCATAGGTCACCATCATCCTTCAATTTATATCATTCACATCATACCAAACTTGTTACATCTAAAATTTTATTAAAGGCTCCGAGTCATGTAATGTGAAAAATGGTCCCCAACTTTTCTTTTTTCTTTTTCTTTTATCATTTTTGAAAGTTGACCATAGACGGAATGACACTTAAAATATGTAGTGGGCTATTTTAAAAGGGACGTGATCCTCCAACACCACCCCCACATGCCTATACGGCTCGTATAGACATATACGGCCGTATAGGGTACACATGCCTAATAAGGGGACAAAAAAATAGCTTTTTGCAGCCTATACGACCGTATAGGCAATAAATGTCTCATATTGCATTTAGACAAAACCATAAAAGCTATACGGTCGTATAGGGCTATACGACCGTATAGAAAACATTTGCAGAAACATTTAGACTGCCTTAATCGCTGTCGGAAAACGATTTAAAAAAACCTCAAATTTTGGGGTGCATTTTTATTTTAATGTACGTTGACTAGATGTTAAAAAAACCTCAAATTTTTATTATATGTAAACAAAAAATATGTCTAGACAGTCTTGAGCTTTTGACGAGCTAAGCTTGAGCTCAACATTTAAACCCGTGATAAAGGAACCAAATACGACCCGTATAAATCACATATATTGTATATATGGTCATCATTTTTTTTTTAAAAAGTGTCTATAAACGAGCCAAATACGACCCGTATAAATCACATATATTGTATATATGGTCATCATTTTTTTAAAAAAAAGGGTGTATACGGCCGTATAGGCCTATACGAGGCACAATAAACGATGGCAGACAACCTCTGACACGATTCAGGTCCTATACGACCGTATAGCCTTATACGAGCCGTATAAGACAAAAAATGGTGTATGAAGATCCAGGGTGGTATGAGAGAATCCCTTGCCTTTTGAAAATATATAGTGAGTTTGGACTATTTCTCATTCTCTCACCTCATAATGTCTATTTGGAATTTTCCCCTAAATATTTCAACTTAGTTGTTTACTTGTTTACAAAGCTTTTTATATAGAATTGACACTAAGGTCATGGTTATATCAACACTATATAACTTAACATTTGTAAACTTCAACCGACAACAACAATATGACTTAAGTGTCCGTTTATCCCGAGACTTGATCTTTGATTTAACACTCATTCAAACCATCCAGCCTGAAAGAATACACAGGGCCGGCTCAACGGTTTTGAAGACCTAAAGCTTAATAAATTTTTAGGGCCTTTTTCAAAATGATTTGATATAAACCCTCCTCCTTCACCCGGGCTTGAGACCGACAATAATAAACTAAAAAGCTTACAGTTGGCGGAGTTAAAAAAAATTTGGTGTTATTATTGTTATTATTATTAATTTTGTGTATAAACAAACTTACACAAAACTTACTTTTCTTGCTTTACTTGATGCAAATTGTTTAATCAAATATTGATATTCAAGTTCTTCAAAAAAATCTTTCTCAATTGACAAAATAGTTAAACCATTTAATCTTTCTTGCGACATCGTAGATCTTAAGTAATTATTAATTATTTTTAACTTCGAAAAGCTACGTTCGGCTGAAGCAACAGTTACGGGAATAGTTAACATAATTTTATAGGCAACATATGCATTTGAAAAAGAATTAAAAGTTTTAATATAACTTAATATATTAATAGGTGTGTCAGATTCTATATGTATAATATATCTTAACATTTTTAGTTCTTGAAATAAATCTAAACCATCAATATATAACTTCTCATCATGTTTGAATAAATTTTCAAGAGAAATAAACTTATTTTTTAAAACTTCTTCATTGATGGATTTTAACTTTTCTATAGTAAACATAAAACCGAAAATATTTTCAAATTCTTTAAATTGATCAAATCTACTTTTAGGAGAACTAATAGCATGATCTACAATGTACAAGAAGTAATCAGTTTTAAAACGTTCAATAGGAGTTTTCACAGTTTCATTGTCAACATTTTCATCATATTTTTTATTTCTATGAATAATACGATTCTCACGAAAAATAGGTTCAATACCAATATCTATAGCAATTTCCTTAGCTGCAATCATAGCATTTTCAAACCCTTCATCTCTATATTTTTCAAAATACAAAATAAGCCTATCTAGTTGTTTAATAGCAACATCAACACACATGTCTTTTGTTTGTAAGTTTTTACTAACTAAATTAATTGCATGCAAAACATCATACCAAATAACCATCCCTAATAAATATTCAAAACTTTCAAACTCATTAGTTGCTAAAGATCTAGCATCTCTTTTGGTTTTAGGATCACTAGCTTCTTCATATAATTTCAATATTGCATCTTTTAATTGTGGAGCTTGAAACCTAATAGCTTTAACATTTTCTAATCGACTTTCCTAACGTGTTTGTGATGATGATTTAAGAGTCAAATTTGGTATTTTATCTTGTAAAACTTTCCATCTTTTAGGGGATGATGCAAACATAGAATAAATACTTTGTATTGAACCAAAAAAATCTATAGCATGGTCACATGAATAAGCCATATCAGAAATTACTAAATTCAAACTATGACAACCACACGGTGTATAAAATGCTCTAGGATTAATATCTAACAAGCGTTTTTGCACTCCTTGATGTTTTCCTTTCATATTTGAGCCATTATCATAACCTTGCCCTCTAATGTCATTTACATCAAGTCCTATTTTATTAATTTTTTCAATAATAGCATCAAATAAACCTTTACCGGTTGTATCATCTACAATTAGAAATTCTAGAAAGTATTCTTTAACTTGTACCGGAGTTGACAAAATATCTACACATCTTAAAATAACAGACATTTGTTCTTTATGACTTGTGTCGGGAGTACAATCAAGAATAACTGAAAAATATTTAGACTCTTTAACCGTTTTAACTATTTTAGTTTTGATTTCATTTGCTAATAAATCAATTAGTTCGTTTTGCATATTGTGTCCAAGATAATGATTATGAATTTCTTTATTAGTTATGCGTCGTAAATGTTCTTGCATTATCAAATCAAATTCCGCGATAATCTCAATTATACTTAAGAAGTTACCATTGTTTTCTTCATAAAGTTTTTCATTTTTCCCACGAAATGCGATATTATTTTTACCGAAACCCTTTACAATGGCGATAATTCTTACTAGCACATTTTGCCAATGTTCCTTTTCTTTATTTATTTGATCTTGAGTTTGTTTATCGATTGTTTTATTTTTCGCCAACCTTATCTCTAGATCCATCCATGTTCTCATATTCATAATATGCACATTAGTTGTTTCATGTTCTTTTAGTTTGGTACTAATATTTCTCCAATCATTAGTACCTTCATTTGCTAATTTGCTTATACATTGATTCACGTTAAATAGCTTACAACAAAAACAAAATGCTCTATCCAATTCCACGGAATAAATCAACCATTTTCTTTCAAATTTTTCTCCATTTGGTAACTTTTGCATATAAAGAGACGTATTAAAGCTTCTTGAATATTCGTCTTTTGGAAATTTATAATCATAAATTTTAACAAGGCCTCTTTTTCAATAAGTAGATCTCTTAAATTGGTACTAATATTATTCCATTGACTCGGATCGACAATATTTGGGGACTCTTTAACTTTACTTTCATTTGTAGTTTCACTTTCATCAAGGTTCATATGTTCATCCGAATTTGTTTGCTCATCTAAATGTGTAGGTTCGTTAACGTTAGTAGTTTTATCAATGTTTATAGGTTCATCAACGTTTTTAGGTTCATTAACGCTTGTAGGTGTTACAAATATTAGTAGTGATCCTTTTATTGATTCTGTTAAAGCATCTCGTTTAGTTTTTTTTTTTTTTTTGTCTTTTTGAATTACCAGATTCATACTTTCGAATTCGATTTGACATTGTTAAAATGATTAATCCTAAATCAGCTATCAATCAAATAAAGAATATAATACAACTACTTATTACCTAAAACTAAAATATAATTCAATCCACAAAACAATTAAAACATTTGAAGAACAGACAGCAATTGAATTGTGACCAAATACTTGAATAGAAAGGCGATATGAAGCAGCGAGCAATCGAATTGAAGAACGTCCAACGATTGCAGCGAGATGAAGTAGCGAGCAACAGCGACTGAAGAACCATAATATATTGAATTTGATTGGAACGTTGGTTTATGAATTAAAGAAGTCGGTCACGCTCTCTCTTATTTGCAGGTAAAATATTAATATCTTTAATTATTTAATGAAGACATGCGTTCAACGTTCCAAACAATTACAAATATACATATGATATGTATTTAATTTTTATTTTTTAAGGCCAGGGGTTGTATCGTGTTTGATAGCTATTACTTCCAAGTTAGTTATAAACTGATTCAAAATTAGCAGACCTTTTAATCTAATAAAGTGTTGTTGATCATTAAAAAAAGCAAACAAACTGCCCAAAAATTGTTTAATTAAATAAAAAAAAAACGAAATAACAAAATATACCTTACATTTATATAGACGTTTTCCCCTCACAAGACGTCCCAGGTAAACACCATCTCTATACTAGCCACTCTAGAAAAATGTCTATGCTTTACCTAGACGTTTTCCCTTCACAAGACGGTTAGATAGACGTTCAGAAAAGTGAAAAAAAATATAGTGTGTATCATGTTTGATACTAATTACCTCCAAGTTAGTTTTAAACTGATTTGTCAAACCTTTTAATCTAATAACTATTTTATAATAATAATAATAATAAACTTTACCTTACATTAACGTAGACGTCTTCCCGTCACAAGACGTCCAGGTAAACACCACCTCCATGATTTACCTCGACGTGCAATCTAGGAAAACGTCTACCTTTTTAACGTTTTCCCATCATAAGACGGTCAGGTAAACGTGACGTTTATCTAAAAAGTGAAAAAACGCGTCAATGCTATTATTAAACGTATATACCAAACGCACATGGTTTCTGTTTCTTCTTTCTGTCTTCTTCTTCATCATTTCATTTCAAAGTAACATAAAACTGTACAATACAATCATCATATCATTCAAACACAAACCACTCTACAATGGCTTCTTTAACCATTCCACCAGTCTTATCATCACCTCGTGATGACGCCATGCACCTCTACAAAGCTTTCAAGGGTATTATTAAACCTTTTAATTTGTTTCAGATTTTATGATTTTGACAACATGCAGTTGGATTATAAGTTGATAGTTGAACTGGGTAGTCTTTAATTTTGTAATTCAACATGTTAGTGTTCATTTCTTTGCAGATTCTTTAAATTTTTGAGTTGATAATTTGGGGATAATAATTGTAGTCATTGTTCTTTTGTTTTTATCCCTAAATATTATTAAGGCTATACTTTTGGGGTACTCGAGATCGGATCGATAAAAAGCTCAAAACGAGCCGAGCTTTTTCGAGCTCAAGTGTCAAATAAAGATTGTTTAGGTTTTTTCGAGCGTTAATGGGCTTTGTGTATAATTAAGTTTTACCTCTTGTGGACTTTAAATTTTGCATTACATAGTTAAGTGCGAGCCGAGATTTGCCTCGATTAAGGTTGCTACATGAGTTAGAGCTGAGCTTAGGCTCGTTTAAGGTTTTTCTCAAATATATAAAAATAATTAATAATTTCATTATTCAATTGATAAATGATAAATGAGCCAAGCCTGAGCTTGAAGAGACGACTCGTGACCCGAGCTAATTATCTCAAGCTCAAGCTCTCGTAAGTCGAAACAAGCGAGCTTTTTCGAGCTCGAGCTTTAATAAAGCTCGCTAAGTTATCGAGACCGGGCCCGGGCCTTTTATGGGAAGCTCGTTTAGGTTTTTTTCTAGCGTTAACGAGCTTTGTGTATATATAAGTTTTACCTCTTGTGGACTTCTATGTATACATTTAGCATTACACGGCTAAGTTCGAGCTGAGCTTAGGCTACAAATATTAAATATATAAAAATAATTAAAATTGTATATAATATAATTGATAAATGATAAATAAGCCAAGCTCGAGCTTCTGAAAAAAGCTCGGAACGAGCCAAGCTCAAGCTCTCGTAAGTTAAAAAACGAGACGAGATAATTATCTCCCTGTTTTCATTCTTTTATGCATTAAATTTTGGTCAAATTCATGACTACAAAGAAAAAGCTCATAATAATTACTTTTTTCAATAATTTAATGCTAATTAATGTACATAAAGATGTTGAATCTGTTTATACTAGTTATAAATGTTCATAAGTAGAGTTCCTAATAAATGTTCAGAAGTTTTCTCTAAAAAAAAGTTGGTTCTGGCCCGTTTGGACCTCGGTCTAAGGTATCTAGTTCTCTTGGGTTGACCAGTTTTGACCCGTTGTATACAGGTCTCGGTTGTGACACGGCAGCAGTTATCAATATTCTTGCACATCGCGATGCATCACAACGCGCGCTCATTGAAAACGAATACAAAATCATGTACTCTGAACCTCTTACTAAAAGACTCTCTTCAGAGCTAAGTGGAAATGTGAAGGTACTATTATATTTATTATTAATCTTTTTAACAATTTGATAAGATAATAATATAATTAATAATTTAAATGACGATTTTAATGGTTTCAGAAAGCAGTGTTACTTTGGATGCCTGATCCAGCCAGAAGGGATGCGATGATATTACATGACGCGCTAACAACTGATATTGATCTAAAAGCAGCTGCTGAAGTCATATGTTCCCGGACTCCGTCCCAGTTACAACATCTTAAGCAGTTGTACCATGCGCTTCACGGTGCGTACCTTGAGCACGCCATTCAAACTCAAACTTCTGGTGATCTTGGACAGGTAAAGATTTATATGTTACATTAAGGGAAAAAACTCATTATATTAAGGGTAAAATTGTCATTTTGTAATATGAAGCGTGAAAATTACACATTTTGCTCTTTTAGGTGAAAGGCCTTAATAGTCATTTTGTGAGAAAAAAGCGTGAATGTTTCATATTTTGTTCTTTTAGGTGTAAGGGCAAAATAGTCATTTTGTAATAAAAAATGTGAAATTTTAAGTATTTTGTCTATTTAGGCGTAAGGGCAAAATAGTCAATTTGTAAAAACATTTAAAAAAGTTTTTTTAACACTAGTTAGTGAAAAAGACGTAATGTGTTACAACTTTTCAAATAAAGGACGTTCTTTGTAAATACCTTAGTTAAAGGACAACCTGCGGTTTAGGGTAAACCTAAAGGACGAAAACTGTAATTTACGATAATAATACGAGTGTGATTTAACATTTCAGATATTATTTTGCAGTTGCTTCTTGCATATTTGAGTACGCCTCGAAGCGAAGGGTTGGAAGTTGATAGAACAACAGTGGATAATGATGCTAAGGCTTTGTTTAAAGCTGGTGAGAAAAGGCTCGGGACCGATGAGAAGACGTTTAGGATTATTTTTAGTGGAAGAAGTTGAGCTCATATGGCGGCTGTTAGTTCCGCATATCATAATATGTACGGGAACTCACTAAAAAAGGTGCAATCTAAAAAGATTTACACAATGCAAAATAACCATTTTTCGATATATTTATACGTTAGTGTTCATTTATTTATTTGCTTATTGCAGGCTGTAAAAGGTGAGACGTCGGGAAACTTTGAGCACGCGCTTGTTACCATCTTACAGTGTGCTGAAAATCCTGCGAAGTACTTCGCTAAGGTATCATTTATATTAACGCCTTAAAAATTTTAATACGTTTTTTATAAAAAATTGAGTTGTATTTAATAATTAATTAAAATGTTTTAAAAAACTTTAAAATTTTTGTAGGTATTGCATAGAGCAATGAAAGGTTTGGGAACGAACGATAAAACATTGACAAGAGTAATTGTGACGAGGGCTGAGATTGATATGCAGTACATTAAGGCGGAGTATCATAAGAAGCATCACAAAAGTCTAAACGATGCGGTTCACTCTGAGACATCGGGCCATTACCGTACCTTTCTTCTAGCGCTCTTGGGTCCGAATCATCATTAGGAAGCGGGCCAGGGTTGTGGTTATGTGGTAGCATTGCATCTAGCATTAGATCGTTTATGTGATCTAGAAGTTTTCGTGTGTTTGAATAAATGTGTGATGTTTCGACTCTCGTGTGTATGGTTGTTAGAAAGTCTAGTACGTTAACGTTGTTCTATGTATTTGTTTGTGTATGTGTTCTTGTAAATATGTTTTTATTTGTAGGCCTTTATTAATCTCAATTAATCGCTAGTCCCTACCTCACCGTCTGACTAGTGCCTAGCGGATTTTATAGCACTGGTATTGGTTGGTTGTCTGGTTCGGTTTGCTTATTGCTGAACTGAACGCCTCAATTATCCAAAAAAAAAACACAACTAGTCATTAATTTGAACTAAAAATCTTATATCTGACATTCCTGAAAAACAGATGAAATTTTCAGTGATGTTTAGAGGGAAGTCTTCCTGAATCTTGTTTCGTTTATAGGTAGCCAGTCTTTACTTCACTCGACCCAAGCAACGCCCAAAGAGTCCCCTGTTTTTCTTGGTCAGACCAAGCCAACTATTTCCGACAAGATTTTCCTAATTTGTTGTTCGGTTAACTTGTTAATCGAGTTTGACTTTGCAACTTTTTTTCAACTCAACAATTTTGGCTCAATTTTTCATATCATAAAGAATCCATTATATTATATTGGAGTCTGTTTTAACTAAGGGTTAAATCTTTAATCATAAGCTTTTTGGGGTATCATAATATAGAGTATGAAGATAAATATCATAAAGAACATTACAAAAATTGAATAGCTATATGTATAATTGGTTCGGCTCAGTTAATTCGGTTATGTCACATACCAAAACTGAAACCGAACCACAGTTTCGGTTAATTAATTATGGCTTAAGCAAGCCGTCAATTAATTATGGTTCAACTAATTTAGTTAAGTTGATAAACCCCCGTAATACGAGGACTCAAACTAATATATTATAATTAGATAATCTCTTTAATAAACCAATAAACATTCTTGTTAGTGTCCTTGGGATTGACGGATTGTGATTATGAAATTGGAATATATCAATAATTGAATGTGATTCTAAAGATTGATATGGTAGTAAAAAAACCTCAAAGCTAAAATATTAATTATTTCTTTTGGACATGCACTAATTTTCGGTTAAACAAATGGATTGGTCATATGCATGAGTCGATTCGGTTATGGCGGGTAGGCAATTATCTATAATACCCGAATTTAGTGGTTTTCATAAAAAAATATAAACCGACCCATTGGTTTTAAGTTCGGTTCCGTTTTATCAGTTAATATGGTTATGGATTGGTTAATTCGGTTATATGTACGCCCCTAACTAGTAGTAGTTGTTACAATACAAACCAATGAAAGGAAGCCAAAATCTAGACCACGACTTTTAGTTTCATGCATTGAACAATGTTGCATATTATATTGGATTCACAAATATGGGAAAGTTGAATAATAACATAATTGCACTTGTATAAGAGTTTTTATTTATCATGCTTATTTGAATATTTATGCGAACCGGAGTTTGGGAACGTACGTCATTCGAAAACATTCCTCCTTAAGCAAGCAAGACTCAATATCGTTAGCCAACTGTAAACCTTTTCGAGCATTTCAAAGTAAGCCACCCTGCAGCTCCTGATGAATTGCAAACTCCCAAGTAGTCCCATGAATCCAACAAGGAATCCTGGTCCCATGCCAGTATAAAACCACAAGCCTCTAATATCATTTTGACCTTCATCCCCACGAACATGGGCGTCGGTTACATCACTTCCGTTGCAACTCCTTGAAACTGGTGGACCACATAGTCCTGCATTCCTTTCATAGTAACTAAAATATTTTCTTGGTAGGAATACATATATTGGCCATAGCTAAAGTCAGCTTGTCCGAAAAGTTGTGAGCTTCATACTTCTTAATTTCCAGAAGCATTGAGGGATAGTCCCAGTTATGTTGTTACGTGCCAAACTTAAGTAGTGAAGAGCATTGAGTTGACAAAGCTGTAGTGGTATCTTGCCTGTTAGCTTATTTGACTGTAGATTCAAAAATGTAAGACTATATAGCTTTTCGCCAATCCAGGAAGGGATAGTGCCCATGAAAGAATTGTACCCTAAATTCATAGTGTCCAAACTAATCAAGTTTTTTAAGGACAGGGGCGGATCCACGGTATTAACGGGTGGTTCCTCGGAACCACCCGAGTTTTGAAATAATAGTGTATTTTTATATAGAGAATAATAAAGGAACCATCTTATAAATTAGGAAGGAACCACCTTATAAACAATTGAATCACTTGTCCAGCTGGTAACTTGTTGGTTTTGTAACCCGGAGGTCGTAGGTTCAATTCCCGGTTCTGAAACTCTTATTTTTACTAACTTACCCTAGTATCATTTAGGGTTTTATAATAAAAACACACACTGAGTGCGATGAACACAAAAGGAAAAATAGCTATTGGTCGGTTACATGCTGATGTTTTAAACAGAGGCATGGATGTTCGTGTAAGTTTAATAATATTATTTGAGCTCTTGTATAGTGGTTCGTTTATTTTATTTTGAACTTTTCTTGCACCTATTTAAAGTGTTATAATTTATAAATTCAAGTAATAGAAGCGGATTTTTAGACCTATGAACGAATCGAATGCACACAAATGGAGCATGTTCGTATTCCGGTGTTCCTTTTCAACTTTAACTGAACCCTGAAGAAACGATCGAGCATGAACTTTTAAACGAATAGGGGTGTCTTGTTCCTGACCATTCGTTAAGAAAATGAACAAGAAGACCCCCTTTGTTTTAATTCGTGTTTGATCGTTTGTTTTGTTAAGTTAAACGAGCGAACACGAACATGCTCTGTTCGTGTTCATTTACAAGCCTAGATCTTTTCCTAACAATCTTTTGGTCTGAAGCAAATCAGTTGGTTTATTTATTTCTTTTGTTTGTTAATATTTCAGATACGCACATCGGATGACGCCTGCAGATTTGGAAGAGTCAGTAGAGTTATTTGTGTTTGAGAAATTTTGTAGGGCTCATGCTGAAAATGTTGAGGCTGGTGATATTTGTGTGTCTGTGGTATTTGGTGATATTCAAGTAACAATAGTTTTTGGAAATAAGATAATAAATGTTGATTGTTCTTGACTTCTTGTTAATTGTTTTTAATTATTCAGCGCTCATGACCTTCACAGTCCACAAAACACACAACGCCTCTCCCTAACCCTATTCAAACCTACCACTCTACCAGCCGAGAGCCGGCCGTCCCCGTCACTCCGACCACCGTGGCACGCCGGCGACCACCGCGACACCCTGTCACCCCGCCGCTGCCTTCTACTCTTCCTCGAATCCTCCCACTTTGAAGGTAAGTTTACATTCATTGTTAAATGTTAATTGTTCTTGATTGTTAACTACTTAATTTCTAATGACAGTGTCTCTTTTATTATTTTATCGTATCCTTATTATGTAATGAACTTTGCCCGAACCATCGACCCGACCCGAACCTCAAATCGACCCGGAATTTTTTATACCCAACTCTATGAAATTAAAACATCTAAATGTATTGTACCACCTGAAAAAAATTCCTGGATCCGCCACTGTTTAAGGACATAGGGACGCCCCCCTCAAATTTGTTGTTATGCAAGTGCAACGAGTTTAGATCTTTTAGAGAACCCAATGACCTTTGAACAACACCGCTTAGAGTGTTATTTGAAAGATCTATCACATTCAATTTAATCAAGTTCACAAAGCACCCAGGAAGCCTTCCTGAAAAATTATTTTGTGATAAATCCAAAACTCGGATGGTAGAAACCTTGCATAAGTGTACTGGAATGCTTCCTGTTAAGCGGTTTTTTGAGAGATTAACAAATTGTAGACTTGGATTCATTGTATCATTTGTTTCAGGAACATGTCCCTATAGTAAGTTATCTAAGAGATCCAATAAATTCACATTTGATGAAAACGGAACTAGTAATCCCTCAAATTTGTTCGAGTTCATCTTCAAGATCCGCGCCCCTGTCGGGTTACTACTTATGCCATGAAATTGTGGTATTTTGCCACCAATATGGTTATTGGACAGATCCAAGTCAAGAATATGAGACAAGATGTTCTCAAACCACTCTGGTATTGTATCTCTAATGCTCGAGTTAGAAAGATGTAACGCCTGGAGATTTTTCTGTGTTTGAAGCCAATTTGGGAAGTGGGGTCCGATGTTGCAGGAACTTGCAAAAAGAGTCCGTAGTTGGAAGGGAGCAATCCAGTGAGAGCTGAAGTTCAATGCTAACGAATTCCAAGACAACACTAGATAATTTAGATTCTTTAGCTTGGTGAAATGAGTTTCAGAAAGAATCCCAACTAATGAATTATGGGAGAGATCTAGATTCTTAAGGTTTGATAGTCGCCCAAGACTCATGGGAATGTTCCCAGTCAATCGATTATAACGAAGACATAGGTCTTCTAGCCTCAATAGTAGTCCCACGCTTGCAGGAATAGGACCAGAAAACATGTTCCGTGAAAGGTTCAGATGTACAAGGCTGCTCAAATTACATAACATATCTGGTATCGAAGTATCAAAGGAATTGAACGAGAGGTCGATGGTAGCAAGAGTGCTAAACATTCCAATAAAACCAGGAATTTTACCTTGGAAGTGGTTCTTATGAAGGTTTAGATGCATGAGACCGGTAAGGTTTGATAGCCAGTCAGGAATGGTGGGATCGATGTAATTGAAAGAGAGCTCGATTGAATTAAGAGACGTGAAATTGACCAATCCAGTTAAAGGGATACTGATATCACATAGAGCCATGTTCAATGTAAGCAAAGAAGGGAGCTTGTTAATTACTGGATTAAACCAATCAATGCGTTTACCAATGGTTATCCCTGATAGATCAAGGTACCTTAATGACGATAGCGAAGACACCCATTCCAAATAATCTGTGATAAGGCCTCGAGTTTTAACATTACCGATACTGGTCATGTCAAGGGCATTATTATCCCTCAGATTAAGATATTTTAAACTTGAGAGATTTCCTAGATGGTGAGGAACGGCTCCGCTATCAAATGAGCCTGCCAAGTTAAGGTATTCCAGACGTTGAAACAATACAATGAATTCAGGAATGTTTCCTGAGAAATACTTAAAGCTTAAGTCTAAGTAACGCAAATGCTTCAAATTCTGTAACGAATGAGTCAATTCACCGCCGAGCCCTTTGTCACGAATATCAAGTTTGGCAACATGACCATCTCTTATGTCACACCCGACTCCATGCCATTCACAGCATTCTAATCCGCTCCATGTTGATAGAACATTATCTATGTCTATGAGGCTTTTTTTGAATAGGAGAAGGGATTGTCTTTCCCTTTGGGTACATGTCACATTTGAAGAAGTGGTAACAATGCTTAAGCCAAGTTTCTGGAAGAAGAGGAATGTAAAAAGAAAAGAAAATTGGGTTTCATTTTGGAGTAAAGCAGAATATTATAAAATCTATTTTTGTAATGCAAAAAATAAGAATCACAATAAATAAAATAAATAAAATTCTTTTTAAAAACTGATCTTTTCTTTCAAGAGTTGACTAGGAGATTTATAGTCATCGCTCTCAGTTTGCAGTTTTTCCACGTCAACTTTCCTGTCATGTCGTATTTAAATATGTAACTTTCAGTTTGTAAATTTCTTAGCTTTTAATATGAAAAACTATTTCTGTATATGATTGGATTTTGAGCACCAACCTTGGTTTAAAAAAGTGTGTCTGAGGCGAACCAAGACGAGAGACGATCTAAGGCGAGGGTCTCATTTGCTTTAGGCTAGTCAAGGCGGACAATGTTTAAAAGGCGTGCCTGAGGCGAGATATAAGGCAAAAACGACCTAAAGCGAAATGGAGGCGGTCGTCTTTCGTACGCAAATGGTTTTTAAGCATATAAATGCTATACAATACGCTTTCTATGTTGTGTGTAGTTAGTTTATATAATTAAATCATATATAATGTTCAAATATATCTAGATTATGGGTCAGGATGTTAAAATATACATATATAAATAATTTCGCCTCGCGCGCAAAAAGCACTTGTTGTTACGCCTAACACTTGACGCTTTTGTTTTAAACCCCAGCACTTTGCTTCCCCTCTCACTTTTTAAAACCAAGGCACCAACAGAGTGATGTAGCTAGGTATTTTTTTTCTTTGTATTTTTTTTTAATAAAATAGTTATTTTCTTTCAGTTGGGTTAGATCTAAAATTTTATAGATTTTATATTTATATGTTCTTCCTCTTTTGTAAACTAAGTAAGTTTTATTTTTAAAAATTATAAAGGTTTAATCTTTTATATATTACTTTTTCCATCAATACTGATTGACTAAAGTTTTTGCTCTAAAATGCCAAGTGTTTAATAAAAACTTAATTATTGTTAAGAATTAATTGAATTTTAAATTTCGAATCCTACAAATTCCATATGTTCAAAAAATGTATGTTACAAAAATGTATGCCATGCACCTCTACAAAGCTTTCAAGGGTATTAAACCTTTTAATTTCACATTAATTATGTGTTAGCATTCCATCTAGCTTTAGACCGTTTATGTGATCTAGAAGTTTGCGCGTGTTTGAATAAATGTGTGATATTAATAGACTCTAGTCTGTATGGTTGTTAGAAAGTGTAGTACGTTCACGTTGTTCTTGTACGTATATGTTTGTGTTTGTGTTTGTGTTTGTGTTCGCGTGATACTGCAAATATGCTTTAATTTGTAACTATTTTTACCCCATATGTTGTTAAAAAAGAGAAAATTTTAGGGGTGAGTATGGGTTGGTTGACTGGTTCAGTTTGGTTATTGCTTAAAACTGAGCTTTAACTAATTTTCTCTTAACATCCATCAAATGTATTTAGTTGAATTTACTTTTATTAACTAACTAGGAATTTACCCGGCGCGTTGCGCCGGGCAGGTCGGTAAAATCTGGGTGGTGATAAAACTCAGGCATTGTCATTCTCGAGCGTTGAGATGATAAGTCGACGTGAATTCAGTCGGCTTCTTACGATACCAGAACAAAAAAAAAGGCATTTGGTCGGTTTTCGTTACGGTGGTACTGGAACTAAAACAAAAGGCAATGACTTTACGCGAATTTGGTTAGTTTTTTTCTCGTTCGTTACGGTACCAGAACTAAAACAAAAAATTAAAAAGAAAATTGGCATACGGTCGGTTTTCGTTATGTTCGTTATGGTACCGGAATTAAAACAAAAAAACAAAATGGCATCAAAGCCCTAGCATTGTCAGTCCCGGACGTTGATGCAGTGAGTTTACACCAATTCAATATGTTTCTGTTACGTAAACAAAAATTGACGTTAGGTCGGTTCTTGTTACATTCGCTATGCTGCCGATACTAAAATAGACAATCAAAATGGTATGGACAAGTTTGGTGCCGCACGTGGTTAGCGGCATCAAACTTCTCATATATATATATATATATATATATATATATATATATATATATAATTATGTCATGAATTTATTTGCTCTACTTTACTGTTGACTTTTTGAATAGGAGTGTTTAAATAAAAGTATAAAACTAGAGCTATTTGTTCACAAGCCGAGCCGAACTTAGGGAAGACTTGCTCATTGATTGGCTCAATTACAACCCAACCGAACCAAACAGCTGAGATTCAAACCGAGCGAAAATCGAAACGAGCCAAAATCGAATGGAGCATTTTTAGATCGAACAACGAGTGATTTTCGAGCAATATTTATTTCTTTTTCATTCTAAAATTTTCAATAAAAAACAAGTTTTACGGGTGTAAATAATATATTTTGTAAATAATATATTTTGTAAACAAATTAGTAGTGTTTAGACAAACGTGTGATATGTTGTAAATTTTTATGAGAAAAATGTTTGAAGTGGGATATAATAAACATGTAAACAAACTTCTAGTATTTGAAAACTTGAAACGAACAAATGAAACTATAAAATTGATGGAATAGAAAAAAATTTAAAGGGTTTAAAAAATTTATACTTATATTTTATGTGTGTTGTCTATAAATTTATAATTTGTTCATATATAATTATATATAAAATGAATTAAAATATTCAAGCTGGATCGAACCGAGCAGACCTTTGCTTATTGCTTGGCTCGTTTACAAATCGAACCAAGCAGAGTGGCTCGTTTACAATCGAGCGAAAAACAAGCAAGCATTTCCCGAGCAATTTTAGACGAGCGGTCTAGATGACCCTATATAAAACAAAGGCGAATCAGGTGGGCTCAAGTTAATAAAATAATTCATCATGGACTACTCATTAACGTTGGACCAAGGCCCAGAGGAGCACGCGGAATATAGGCTTGTATATTGAAGTTAGGCAGGCCCATATCATGAATAAAGAAATATATGTCGTTAGTAGGTATAAGAATTTGGACGGCAAGATTGGTTCGGGGACCTTGACAACGTTGTATAAACAATTTGATGTGTTGGTTTGTTTAAATTATTTGTATATGTTAGTAATTCTTACTTTACAATTTGTTCGATTGATTATAATACTTAGTAGCTTGTTGTATGGCATAGAGTATGTTGATTAATTCACAGGGGTGTTCATTGGATCAGATAACAGGTTATTCGGTTAGGATTGTTTGGATTTGAAAATTTTAAAACCCTATCCGACATCCGATCCGATCTGAATTTGGGACGTTCTGAATTGAATTCGGGTGTATTCAGAATAACTCGTATAACAAATATACAAACTTAAGTTATATCAAAATAAACATACAAAACTGGAAAATAAAAATAAAATACTACAAGGAAGTTAAGTAGTGTTAGAGAGTATAACGACAGAGCTTTACCACATTTTTTCCTATGGAGCGTTAGGTTGATTGAACGAATAATTTAGTTATGGTTATAAGGTCATTGTAAATGTTAATGGACTTTGCTATATACACTAATAGCATCTTAAATATATATAAACGAAACCTTTAAAAACTCTCTGGTTGTTTTCATACATTCTCTCAAACCACCAGATTGTTTTATTTTTAAATGAATGTTTCTCATACATTTTACTCGAATTCACGGGTATGTGTCTCACCAAACCCAGAAAACCCTTAAATGGGTTATATGTCTCATTATATTAAAATTAGTCTCACCAATATTTGATTTGAAAATCTTATAAAATAGGGATATGCTACTAAAATTTAATATATTTTTTTTAAAAAGGGATATTATATATAATTGAGAAACAATTTTATAGTAAAAGTAATAATCAGGTCATGGGTCTCACCAAATTTAGAAAACTTTTAAATGTGTTATAACATCTCATTTATTTATGAAACTCTTTTATTATCAAATCCTAAATATATTATTAACTCTCTTACAATAAATAAAATAAAAATAAAAAAAGATATAAATAATAGAAACGAAAAATGAAAACAACCCCGTATACAAGGGATAAAACCTAGTGTTATATATTTGGATATCCGAATAATCCGAACTACCCAGAATTTCTTGAAATTCATATCCGAATCACATCCGAATCCCAGTTAGTTATTGGGATATTCGAATATCCGAATAAGAATTCGGATTAGATTATTCGAGTTTCGGTTTGTATTTCGGATTTCTTGAACACCCTAATTCCCGCTAGTAAATAGGCAATTGAACTGTTAAATATCTGAAGGCAAAGACATGTTTTTAATTATCACCTAGATTAACCAACTTTCCAGCACCATTTTTATGTGGTGTCCAATTGATTAATCAAACGAGTTTTGTGTGAAACATAGAACTTGAAATCCAGAGGAGGTTGCGTTTTCCTTAAATTGTTTAAAATCAATATTTCAAATTTCGCTTGACATCGTCTGTCCAACTTAGTCAATATTTAAGTAAATAATCATACGAAAAAGTATAATACTGACCTTATGCTACTCGTGGATATGATATCTGACTTACCCTAGCTACTTAGGTTAGTTAGACCTTTGAATTGACTAAAACGATGGTCATCAACCATGGTTTTGGTTATCTGGTTATAGCTTAATCGAGCAATCAATTAACTTTTTGGTTTGGTTAATTCTGTTCGATTAAGTTGGTTAGTTTAATTATGATTCATTTAATTCAGTTATTTGCTCGCCCGAAAAAAACAGGAAACAGTGCATTGATGTGTTGATAGGAAAAGTGCATTCATGCATGTGATAATATTGTAAATTCATAAAAGTGTGAGCTAAAAATTTAAAAGAAATCCATTCTAATAATCATGTGTGTCACTTACTTCTTGTTGTCGATCTTCCATCGTGGCACTATGCACGCCACGTGTCACTACGTGACACTGCGTCAGAGAGTTTTTAGAAACCAGAGAGTTGCTTTTTACCACCAAAAACCAGAGAGTGGCAGCGTGGCACCATGTGTCACCAACATTTTCTTAAACCACAAGATTGGCGGACATCGTGTCACGACGTAGGTTGCTTCTTGTTGTCGATCTCCGTAGAGCTTCTAGGTCATCCACCACCAAGCTCCATTCTGATCAGTCTTTGTTGCTGCCTCCATCATCCGATTCGTTAGTTTCCGATCGGCGAATAAAGTGATGTGATGGTGATGATTGTGATGGTAAAACACAATGAGAAACAAAATGAAAAATACATTATATAAGAAGTTGGGGATATGGGCATGATTATACTTGGATTTGACTAGGAGTGTAGATTCAACTTATTTGTGTTTTATGATATGCAATAGTAGAAGTAAATTAAGTAATTATTGGAAAAACACAATGGCTATTTTTTTTTCTAAACACAATTGTGTCTTAACTCTTAAATGTTGAATTCGATCAGGTACAAGATGAAATGTGTTTTTATTTCATGAAAAAAAGACCATGATAAATAAAATTTGTTAAAACACAATTATTAAAATACAATGATCATAACACAGTGTATAGAAAACCTATTAATTTTTATTTATTTTTATATAGCAATATATTAAAGATAAAAAAACACTTATTATTATGGTGTTTTTATATTTGTTTAAAAACGTCGTATAAACAGTTTATGGACATTTAAAATTACGGAGGAATTGACATATGTCATGCATGTGAAAAATCAACAAATGTGTTATTATCTTTATGCCCTTGCCCTTTTTTCCTACTTGAATTATAACCGTAAAAATCTGAATAAATGTATGACTTAGTTTCTTATTAATATATAAATAAACAAATAATTAAACTAGTTGGCTTTAACATGTGCGATGCAATGCTAAAGATGGGTCGTTAGTTCGTTATGATGCCGTTATGGTACCTACAGGTAGAGGTGGTCAAAAAAACCGGTCCTCGAACCGGTTTGCCGGTTTAAACCGGAAACCGGTTTTTAAGAAAACCGGTTTTTTGTAAACCGGTTTGACCGGTTTACAAACCGGCGGTTTATATATCGGTTACACAATTTGGAGCCAAAACCGGTTTTATAACCGGTTATAAAAAAAACCGGTTTTTTTTAATAACCGGTTATTAAAAAACCGGTTTTTTTAATAACCTATTAAAAAAACCGGTTAACCGGTTTTTTTATAAACCGGTTTTTGACCGTTATAAAAAAACCGGTTAACCGGTTAAAAACCGGTTTTTTCCCGTTGAGTAACGGCCATATAGCCGTTTTTTTTATTTTTTGACCGTTTTTTTTTTCCCCATTTTACCCCCCACAAACATCTATATATAGCTTAGGTTGGGTATTGGTTAGATCACACTCGATTATACAACTCCAAACGCTCTAAACGTTTATTACATACGCGATTATTTTGTTATCTTACGCTCAATTATACCACATTACCACTCCATACGCTCTTATTTCGTAGTCGATTATCATGGCCTCCCAAAGTGCTGCTTCATCCGTCAACATGGGTGCCTCGAACACGGGAGAAACGGTCGTTCGGGTCATCCCCACGAAACGAAACCAAGATGTTTGGCAACATTTCGACCTATGCGAAATGTCTAACGGTAGCCAAAAAGCTCGATGCAAACATTGTTTGAAGTTTTATGGCAAAGATGCAAACTCCACTTTAAAAGCGCATGTACAAAGGCCCTTTTGCAAGGCCTTGAAGGACGAATCGGGAAGTAGTTCGCAGCCGGAGATGACGAATCAAGGAACGGTGTTTACGTACGACCTTGAAGCGGTACGTCAACAGTTTTCAAACTTTGTGATTCAAAATACACTTCCTTTCAACCACTTCGACAACCCTCAATTCACGGAGATGATGCAAAAGTATGTTCAACCACGCTACCAACACGTAAGTCGTTCGACCCTTAGAAGAGATTGTCTTAAAGCTTGGAAAAACGCTAAATCCGAACTAATTTCATACTTTTCAAACTTACAAACTGGTGTAAACTTAACAACGGATGTGTGGTCGGTACCTAATGGTTCGCCCGACTCATACATTTGTGTGACGGCTCATTGGGTTGACCCCGAGTCGTGGCAAATGATGAAACGAACCGTTGCGTTTCAATTGTTTGATTACCCGCACACGGGTAGAAATATTTTTAAACTCTTGGATAAAGTCATTCGACAATACAAGATTGAACATAAAATATTTTCAATTTCGTTTGATAACGCGTCCAACAATACGGCCGCGGTTGGCCATTTAAAATTAAAGTATAAACCTATTTGTGATGGAGCGTTTTTTCATAGCCGATGCATTGCACATATTATCAACTTGGCCGTGCAAGATGGGTTAAACGTGATCGAAACGCAAAGAAACAATTTTAAAAGAATGTTACGAGATGTTTTTAGTAACAATAAAACATTTTCAAGATACAAAAAATTTTGTGATGAAGCTAATTGTCAATGGTTGGGGCCCAATTGGGATTGTCCAACAAGATGGAACTCGACTTGTGATATGTTTGAGAAAGCCATCCAACAAAAAGAATCACTAATTGCGTTCATCAAATAATGTCAAGTAGGGGTAAATGTGCACCGTACGATCCTAGAAACTGGTTATTGATTGAGATCGTTACGGAGGTCCTTCAAATTTTTAAATCTTGCACAACTAGTTTATCCGGGGTTTACTATCCAACAAGCCCCATTGCTTTACCAAAAATTGCTGTCATGTGCACAAAGTTGAGTGAACTTCATTGTAGGGGTGCACCTTATTTTGATATGGGTGTAAAAATGAAAGAAAAATTTAGAAAATATTTTCAACAACTACCCGCTGTTTTGACATGTGCTGTTGCGTTAAACCCTTGCATAAATGTTGGTGGTGTTGAAGCTTTAATAGAAAAAATTTGTGATGAGCTAGAGTTAAACGACGATCAAAACCCCTATTATAACCAAACTTTAAAGAATGCTTTCAACACCACCTTGTCTAACATGTATGATGTTTACCTTACAAAATACGGGTCGTCTTCCCAAATTCATGACTCGTTAAGAGCTGTTGCCCAATCCCAATCCCAAACCGACCTTGAAATGGGGATGTACTACATGATTTGGGAAGACGCCGGTAAACGTCAAAAGGTAAACACCCCAAGCAGTGAACTTGGAAGGTATGGTGGTACCAACTTTGTGAAACACATGACTCCAGATGAATTTAGAAGTCTTGATTTGCTGGCTTGGTGGAGAGGTAAGGAGGATGAGTTTCCGATCCTCGCCGCTATGGCCAAAGATTTACTAACGGTCCAAGCTTCCACGGTAGCTTCGGAGTCTGCTTTTTCTGTTTCTGGCAGGGTTATATCGATTAGGAGGACTCGACTCACTCCACCAGCTGTAGAGATGTCTATTTGCTACAAGGATTACTTGGACTCTTTAGATAGGGCACAACATCAACGCTCACTCGAGGGGGAAATGGACTATGAGGCGGGCTTGTATGAAGACGAGGTCAATCAAGGACACACTCAACCAATGACCGATGAAGAAGCCGCGTACGACGATTACCTAAGAAATAGCTCGGGATCGGGTAGCGAGGAAAATAATGAGTAAGAAACAGCAAGTTGTTAATGTAATCGTGTCTAAGCATTCTTTAATGTTTGTATTTTTGAGTTACGAATATGCGATAACGATTTAATGTTTGTATTTTTAATGTAAAAGCTATAAATGAAAGTTATGTGTTTTTAATCTTCCAAGCAAAGAACCCTAACGAAAGCAAAGAATGGAGTCAGTCCGTTTTGCCTTGTAGTTACCGGTTTGCCTTGTAGTTACCGGTTTGTTTATACTGTGAAAAAATAATGGTTATTTAAAAAAAAAAAAAAAAACCGGTTAACCGGTTAAACCGGTTATTAAAAAACCGGTTAATAAAAAAACCGGTTTATTAACCGGTTCTAACCGGTTCCTAAACCGGTCCTAACCGGTTTGACCGGTTATGGTTTTCATACACAAAAACCGGTTATTAACCGGTCCGGTTATTAACCGAACCGGTTTTTTTAAAAAAACCGATTTGTGCACCTCTACCTACAGGCGCTATAGAAAAAAGGTTAATGCACGATTGACTGGCCCAAAATGTCAACCGGAGAACATGATCAAAGACTAACCTGTTCTTGGGTTTTTTTAAAGGATGGAAATGAAAGGAAAACTAAGAATAGTTAAAAAATGAGTGTTCTTGAGTTTTTTTTAGGATGGAAAAGAAAGAAGTAGGAGAGACTAAATTGATGTTTTTTTCCCAATAAATTATCCTCTGAGAAATGGGATGATTACTAAGGATAAAAAACCAAATTACAATATTACCCACTAATCTTTTCATCTTCGTCATTACTTCATTAGGTCAATTATAAAAGTGTTATTTTCTTTTTCTTTCCATCCAACTTAAGAACATAATTATCATTTTCTTTCCTCTAATTTCCTTCCAACTTAATAACACACCTAATTAAAAAAAATTACATTCCCTTCCCTTCTCTTTCTTATCCTTCCCTCCCCTTTCATTTTCTTTCCTTAGTTAAAAAACTCAAGAACAAAACGATTTACAAACGAAAGTTATCACTTTTTTCGTTTCTGCAAAACAATATTAATAAAAAAACGAATGTCATCAGTTATCAATGGGACACATTGCGATGCATCACAAAGTGCTCTCATTGAAAATGAATACAAAATCATGTACTCTAAACCTCTCACCAAAAGACTCTTCAGAGCTCGGTGGAAATTTGAAGGTACCATTACTTTTTATTGATCTTTTCAACTATTTAATTAGATAACTAATAACTGGAACTATAACACGTAAGGGTGTATGTAATGGGCGACAAATAAGCCCAAATTGAGTCGACAAATTGATGGGAACAACCGACATTGATATAAAATTAGCTAAGGAAACCTATTCCCGGACCCATCCCAATTACATCTTATTGTCTAATCATCTTATCTTAAATTATCTAAATAAAACCTTTAAAAGCTCACTAGTTGTTTCATTACTTTTTCATAAACTGTCAAATTGTTTTATTTTTAAATGGAACATTCTCATACATTTGACCTGAATTACGGCTATAGGTCTCACCAAACTCAGATACCTCTTAACCGGGTTATAACATCCCATTAAATTAAAAATTATCTATCAAATATTTGATATGAAAATCATATAAAATAGGGATATACTAAAAAGTATATCCGATTTTTTTAAAGATATTATTTATAATTAAGAAACAATTATATAGTAATTAAAAAAATAAGATCACACATCTCATCAAACTCAGATAGCTTTTAAATAAGTTTAACTTCTCATTTATTTGTGAAACTCTTTTATAATCAAACCTTTATTAACTTCATTACAATAAATAAAATTAAAATCCAAAAAAATATATAACTATTAGAAACAAAAAATGTAAAACATCCCCCGTAATACGAGGGGTAAAAGCTAGTAATATATATTTATGCATTAAAAACTTGGTTTGGTTGTGTTGTTAATATGAGAGCATTCTCAACATATCCCTCATATCTATTTCTAAAATTACGTTAAAAAACATTACAATTATCTCTCTTGTTCAATTAAATAATATTTTTATATTTTTATCATTACATTTTTCTCTCCTCTACTCACAACCTATTCAACAAATATTAAAAAATAAATATGAGCAAATAAAGCTTCCTTAAATTTATGAAAAAATCACTACATTTTCTCTATCCACCATATAATTTACAATCACAACCACTCACAACTCATCTTATAATTTGCAAACTCTTCTCACATAATTTTAGAGGATAGGATGAGATTACTCTAACTGAAAATTTTGGGCTTGGTTGGTTGTGTATGTGAAAGAGAGAGAAATATAATAAGTAGTTGAGTTTGGTTAGACAATGAATGAAAATAATCCAAGCTCGCCATTTCTGGCGAAGAGTTTACACATATAGTAACGGCAAAATATAAAATAGGCACTTTGTAAAAAGAAGTGTGGAAGCTACAAATTTTGTGCTTTTAGATGCAAGGACAGAATAGTTATTTTGTAAACAAAAATGTGAAAATTACACATTTTGAAAGTTTAGGTGTAAGGGCAAATAGTCATTTTGTGAAAAGAAGTGTAAAAATTACACTCTCTTTTTAGGCGTAAGAACAAAATAGTCATTAAAAAAAACTAACATAACTTATAACACCAGTTAGTGGAAAAGATGCAAGTGTTACAAAATTTCAAGCAAAAAAAGTTAATTCTAAAACGGATCATAAAAAAGTTAATGGATCAGTTTTGAAAGAAAGTAAAAGCTGAAGAGACAATTGGAAAGAGTTTAACTAAATAAGATTTAATTGATAGTTGCAAGTTTAGATTTATGTATTTAGCTTTTAATTGTTCTACAAGCTTGAGTATAAATAGATGTGTTAAAAGTAACTGTAAGTATGCCGATAATTATAAAAAACAGAAAGAGCATCTTAGTTGAGATCAAACTCTGTGTTCATGTTTTTGGGGTCTCATTTTCTACAATTAGTATCATGCGATTTTGAGATTCGTTTTTATAGAAAGGGAAGCAACCCCATTAGCTGCGGGGCAGAGAGAGAGAGAGAGAGAGAGAGAGTAGCAACAAGAACAACTAAGAAAGCAAGTAGGGTTCTTGTTTGTTTGGAATTCAAGCTTTGAAAGCAAGTTCGTTTCATCAAGGAGCAAGAACATATGATCATCAAGTAAGTCAGTCAGATCAACAAGTAGCTCTGTAGTAAGGAAATCTGATTAGCAAGTGGGTAAGGAGTAAGAAAAACTAGTTAACTGATATGCCAAAAAACTTATTATCAAGTTGGCTAGGAGCAAATATGATCAGATCAAGAGCAAGAAACTCGGTTCCAAGTTAAAGCATGAAGCACGAAAGAATTCACAATAATTTAAAAGGCTTTATCAAGAACTCAACAAGTATATAATGTAAGTAAGAATAACGAATTGAAAGAAAGATAGATAGAAAAGAAACAAAGCATGAAGAAGCAAGAAAAAGAAGAAGAACAAGCAACTAGCAAGAATGCCATTGCCCATGTGGTGTGATCGGGGAAAAGATCAAGAGAACACGTCGTTTCACGATTAAGGAGAATTCATACTAAAAGTTAATTCTGAAATAGGTTATCAAGAAAGTTAACATGTCATTTTGAAATAAAGTAAAGCTTGAAGGGGTATATGGAAAGGGTTTAATTAATAGTTTGAAAGCTTAGATTTGTCGGTTTAGTTTTTAAATATTTTACAAGTTTATCTAGTTTGTTTGAAGGTGAGAACTGAGAAGTTAGGAGTTTGACTTTGAGTTCGTCAAATTTGTGTATAGTTTGAGTAGGGTTAGTGTGTTTTATTTTAGTATAAATAGATAAATTAGAGGTCATTTTAAGTGTGTCAAGATTTATAAATTTATAATAACAGAAAAAAGTCGATGTTAGTTAAGATCAAATTTCGTTTTCATATTCTTGAGCCTGATTTCCATCATTATTTGTAATTGCCTTAGTTAATGACATTATTAACTTGTAATTCAGGGTAAACCTAAAGGATGAAAAGTGTAACTTACTTTTATATAAATATGATTTAATATGTTTAGACATTAATTAGTAGTTCTTCCGGCATATTTGTCTATTTGAGTACACCTCGAAGTGAAGGCCAAAGAGTTAGAAGCTGATTTAGTACAATGGTGTATCATGATGCTAAAGCTTTGTGTAAAGTGGGGCTACGAACAGATGAGAAGACGTTTAGAATTATTTGTAGTGGAAGAAGTCGAGCTCATATGCCGGCTAATTGTACTGCGTATCATAATATGTATGTGGGCACACTGAAAACGGTTCATTTAAAAAAGAATAGTGCAAAATAACACCATATTTTGATAAATTTATACGTTAGTGTTCATTTATTTATTTAATTGCAGGCTATAAAAGATGGAATTTTGAAAAACTTTGAGCACGTGCTTTTAATTTCTTAAAAAAAACTTTTAACACATTTTTAAAAAGTATTGATAATTAGTTAAAATGCTAAATAGTTTCATACTAACATTTGTAGGTACTACATAAAGCATTGAAAGGTTTGGGAACAAATGAATACACAAGGAGTCATTGTGACAAGAGCTAATTAGATTGATATGCAATATATTAAGTTGGATTATCATAAAAGTCTAAATGACGCGGCCATGTGGGTGAATATGTTAAAAGGTCTAGTACGTTAACGATGTTCTCCTATGTATTTGTTTGTGTATGCGTCCGTGTGTTCTTGCATATATCTTTTGTCACGTGTAGCGAACATAATTGTTTCAAGCGTGTACAACTTTAAATCGTTTTTCAGGAGTAATTTGTCCGCTACACAATTAAAAATGAAAAGTATGTGTGTTGTTCAAAAACATTAGATGTTTAAGAGAGGACGGGGCATCCGTATAGGTAGTGTCTATGGCTTCCAAACTACATGATAACACCACCCCACCCCATGTGGGTAAGGTGCATATCTTCATTCCATGACAAAGGTTTGCCACATAAGATTGATTCGTTGTTGACAATTGAAGAATTAAAATAAATTAATAAAGTTCTAAGGTACTCATGGGTAAGTGTTGCCGGTAACTTTGTGGTTTGTGGGTAATTAAGGGTAGAAATGAGGTGACAGTACATGATTGACTGATACATGAGTAATGCCCATGAGTGTTCATTCCCCTCTAAACAGCTTGTCATTATGATGTTTTATTTTGATATAAAGATAGAGTATGTGGTTATACAATTCAAGGATGGTAATGATAATGAAACAATGCTTGAAGGAAAAGTAGATTGATCAATGATGCGTGATCATGTTTTAAATGAAACATGCTACGCACGTAAGTTCATTAAAGTACTGTTGGGGGAGGGGGGTACAGGAGGCGGGAAGGGCGGTTTGGGAGGTGTGGTGGGGCCATGGATGCTTTTCAATCTCTCTCATACAAACATACACACACATATATATATATATATAGCGGTAAGGGGCTTTAATCTATAACAAGACTTTATGAACAGGGGCTTTAAAATCTCGTTTTCTACATGAATGATATATAGGGTGATAAAGCCACTCCACAACACATAGTCTATCATATTCATTAGTTTTGACTTCTAATAATGACTTTAGGCAACACCGCACCCCAAAGCAGACAATATTAACTAATACCCTTGGGGCTTGGGGCATGCATCACGTTGTGTTGATATCATATTTAAAACAAAATTGATTAAATGTCATTGCAATCATTGTAATATCATCTATGACCTAATATTGTATTAATATAATAAACATCAAGTTTAACTTTTTATTAAATTAAAATGAAACGTGAAAATTACACAAATTTAATATTAGGTATAAAGGGCACAACTGTCATTTTGTAATAAAAAATGTGAAAATTACGCATTTTATTCATCTAGGCGTAAGAGCAAAATAGCCAGGTTATAAAATCATTTAAAATCTAAAAAATATTTAACATTAGTTAGTGGAAAAGACGTAATGTGTTACAACTTTTCAAATGAATGACGTTCTTTGTAATTACCTTAGTTAATGGACAGCATGACATTCATGGTAAAACCTAAAGGACAAAAAGGTGTACTTTACTCTAATATAAATATGATTTAATATTTGCGACATTAATTTACCGTTGCTTCTTGCATATTTGAGTACGCCTCGAAGTGAAGGGTTGAAAGTTGATAGAACAATGGTGGATAATGATGCTAAAGCTTTGTTTAAAGCCGATGAAAAGAGGCTTGAGATGTAGTTCACTCTAAAACATCCGGACCTTTCTTCTATCACTATTGGCCCGAATATATCATTTTTAGCAAGCGGGGCGTGTTGTAGTTTATGTGTTAGGTTGTTAGCGTTTTATGTGATCTAGAAGTTTTCATGTGGGTGAATGCATGTGTGATATTAGATTCTAGTGTGTATACTTATTAGGTCTAGTACGCTAACGATGTTCTATGCATTTGTTTTGTGTATGTGTCCGTGTGTTAAATATCTTTTGTCACGTATAGCGAACATAACTATTTCAAAGCGAGTATAACTTTAAATTGTTTTTAGGAGTATTTTTTTTTCAAAGCGGGTATGACATAAGTATGTATACTGTTCAAAAAGAGTAGATGCTATAAAGAACTTGTCATTGTGATGTTTTATATAAAGATGGAATATGTGCCTATGTTAAATACAATTCAAGGATGTTAATGATTAATGAAACAATGCTTGAAGGAAAAGTATATTGAAGTGTGATCATGTTAGAGGGGGAAGGTTTATGTACATTTTAATCTTAACATGAGAACGTAGGAAATAATACTAATTTATAAAAAAATAAGAACGTAAGCAAACATACCAACTACAATACCAATCTACATAAAAAATAATATATAATAACAAAGAAAAAAACCTAAAAATTACAACAAAAGAATCAAAATCAAAAACAAAATAATAACAACATATACCAACAAATACTTATAACGGCAAAAGAAAAAAATCTAATAAATAACAACAAAATATAAATCAACAAATACTTATAACGTCTCATAAAAAATTAGCAAATACGAACAAAAAATAACAGCAAACACCTATAAAAATAAACCTAATTATAACAGCAAATTGGTTCTCACCGTTTTTATGTTAAGAATAAAATGCATTTGATCATGTTTCTTAAATGAAACATGTTACACGTGACTGCAGGGATGTAGGCAGCTTTAGGGAGAACGGGTTCGACCGAACCCGTACAAAATTTTGTTTTAGTGTTATATATTAGTGTATTTTGACATCAAACTCGTAGAAATTTCAACATCAAACCCGTAGAAAACCCATATTTAAGTGATAATCAATCGGTCGTCCGTCCCTCGAAATTTTCTGAACCCGTAGGAAAAAATTTTTACTACACCACTGCGTGAGTGAATATTAAGTTCTCAAACTTAAAAGACCAAAACCAGGTATGGTCTTACAATGAAACTATTTTCGTGATTTTTTCTAAACTTTAATTAGGTTCACTAATTTGGTTAGGGCAGTCAGGCAAGTTAATCAGATGAGTTTTAGCTCAACTAGCATGGAGGGGAACTAAAGATTTAGGCCGTAGACCGCAAGGTCTTAAGTTCAAATTCGATCATAACCGCTTTTACCGCAATGGGTCTTCGAGCACCGGGTTTTCCCCGAAATAGGAGATGATGGGCAATTGAGCTACCCAACATTCTCTGCGATCTTAAGCATATCAGGTCACCTTTTTTCCATTGAGTTACCTTGGAT
Source organism: Bidens hawaiensis (assembly GCF_021521415.1). Taxonomy (NCBI): domain Eukaryota; kingdom Viridiplantae; phylum Streptophyta; class Magnoliopsida; order Asterales; family Asteraceae; genus Bidens; species Bidens hawaiensis. The sequence goes on along the minus strand of NW_027497113.1, from coordinate 67,961 downwards.
AAACAAGCTTTATTCGTTGGTTGTTCAAAAAAATTGCAATTTAATTAAAGTATTATTATGTTTATACCGTGGATTATACAGTAATTTATAATTATCATTACTTTTGACTCTTGATAATGACTTTAGACAACACCACATTAGGGATGAGTTCGGTACCGTATTGGTACCGACCGGTATTGGTACCGAAAATACCGATCTCGAAAATTGCAAATCTTGGTACCGGTACCGGTACCGAAATATTCGGTTCGGTACCGGTACGCTACCGGGATAGTACGGTACCAAAGGCAAAAATTCGGGAAAAACCGGTACTGCACCATACCGGTACCGTACCGATCCCGAAACTCAAAACTTTGATACCGATACCGAATTTGCTCATCCCTACACCACACCCAAAAGCAGAGAGAAATATTATACTCTCATGTATCACGATGTGTTAATTTAATACCCTCATGTATCACGATGTGTTAATATCATACCTATACAAAATTGATTAAATGTTAAAGAATCATCTATGACCTAATTTTTTATTAATGTAAAAGTATCAAGTTTTTGATAGTTTAAGAGTTCAACGATGGAGTAGTAGTTACTTAAAACCATAATCACATAGTTTTACAAAGATGGTTAACTAAATAGGTAATAGGTAATTAAACCGGTTAAAAAGGTTAAAGATCAAATTATAAATCACTACTCTACCGATCATACTCCTAAACTACTCTAAGAGAAAAATTATGCTAGTGCTATATGTTGAACTCTGGTCTTCACTTCAAAAGACAAGAGCTTTACCATCCAGTTTACGATTAAAATTTAAAATAACTATAGTATTACAAAAAAAATAAAAGAAAAAAGAAGGAAATGGCCAGGGTGTCAAGCACTAAAGGTGACTAGATTAGTGCTGCTTAGGATTAAAATACTATATTAGTTGCTATTCACACTATAACAAACACCAGATAAATTATCATCAAATACTTAAAATGGTAATATAGAAGACACTTATGCATTCTTGATTGCTACATGTTTGTCTCCATCATAAAGAAAGAAAGAATATTGAGGGAATATAGTGATAAACTAATATAAAGCAAACAAAACTACTACTTTGAGAATGACAATGATGAAACCTACTCAAATTACGGACTAAAACCATTACAAGGAATGTGATTTTTCTCTTAATTATATGAACAACAAATGCGGGGTGACTTTTGTAAAAAGTTCTCATGTTTGGACTGTAACTTCGACAATTTGGAATCATTTCACGTATTAGAAGTTATATGATTTGTGTGCAATCAAGTACATATATCATGTCTTTAAGTTGCAATCAAACGACTATATGTGTACTTATAACCTACATATAACTAACAATAATAAAAATGTAGCATGAATCCACATGGTGTGTTTATGGCTAGTCTTTTTCCAGCCCTATGGTCCTCTTAAGCCTAATTTTACGTTCATACCACAATTACAATAGAGCCCGGGACATGAAAAATAATTAGATATCAAACTCATTAATTTACAAGTAAAAAACTATCTAAAATATATGAATTCTTGGATTATTAAAACATGTATGAATTTCAAAGAAATAATTAGTTATTAATATTGTAGTTCTAAAAGTTTATACCTTATTGTTGTTAAGAGTAAATGTATTAAAAGTTCTAAAAGTTTTTTTTTCCTATTATTTTGTTTCTAATTAACTTAAATATCATACAATCGTTTAGTTTGAGGGGAATATTACCAACATAAATTAAGTTTGTTAGAATTGTTAGTGTGGTATTATAGTCATGACTCCTATCAATAAGAGTTTTTTTTTCTTTTCATTAAACGATCGACAAAGACTATATTATATTAATTTAAGTAAAGATCTAGCAAGAAGCTAAAAATTGCACGGAGAAATTTAAAATGCAATATTAAACACACATTAATCCTGCTTCTCCAAACAACCAAATTTGGCTCGTTCTTTATCCAAAGAAAGGAATATACGACCTTGATGTCTTCTCCGCATGCTTGTTGTGGTCATTAAAGTATCTATTATCCCGCGTCCTCCAAATAAACCAAAGAATAATAATATGTTACACAGTCCCATTTTTTGGTAAAGTTACATTGTGCTGAAGTTTTCCATTTACTGACTATATAATTTGAACCCGTATGTATACATTTTCCTTAAAGGAGGTCGTGAGTTGGATCTTGGAGTTTCGTATAGAGCAATTTTTTTTGGGTTGAGCTATATGTTTTTTCCAGTTATAGGTTTCCTCTTAAGTAGGTGGACCAGGTCATCACATTCAATTTTTCGGACGAAATGATTATTCATTCAACATGGTGATCCCGAGTGTCATGCCCTTTCTTTGTTGTATGTATTTCTATCTTATATAGTTATAAGCATTAACATTCATTTCTGACCGTGACAACTTAATTGCTCACTTTGTTATGACAAGTTTATTGCCCCAACAAAGTTTGTATACAGAAACTTTAAATTGACACTCGGTGCCAATGACACGTAACCAAACTATTTTTCACTTCAAGGACTATAACTGTCAATATCAATATATTTAGGGACCAAACATGTAACTCCAGTTATCTTTAATATAACGTAAATAATCTATTTAAGAAGCTTCAAACTCCAAACAAGTCAATTATTCTCTCAAATACAACCACGCAAACTTACAAGACCGGCTACTATGGCCATGAACAATATCATAAACTACACCATCATTTTTTTGTCGGTTTACGCGGTCGTTGCGAGCGTTCATGTGACGGCAGAGCTTCAACAATTCGATCATTTTCCGACGAAAGCCGATGGGTCTCTTGACATTTTGGTGATTGGGGACTGGGGAAGGAGAGGTTTATACAACCAAACTCATGTTGCTTTTCGGGTAATTTTGCATATTATTAATACATTGTTTCTGAACGACCAACAAATCATTCAAATGGGTTGGGCTACTGCTGAATTCATCATAACATATTAACAGAATACACTTGGCATATTATTATTAATATTAAATATATGTTTGTGTACGTATAATATAGGCCGTTATAATTCACCAATCATATATTCTATTACGTTGTTTGGCAGCAAGTTATTTTGTAACACTTGTCACTTGCCTCAAATGAAAACTATAGATACATACATAGTGAATACATATATGTTGAGGGGAGAAAGACTAACGGAGTATTTGCGTCCATTTATATAAATATGTTTCTAAGAGACTAAGGGATGTTTGTTTAAATCTGAAGGGAACCATTCAGATGTAAACATCTGATTCATTCAGACTTCAGACTGTTTGGTTTCAAACAGAAAAACATCTGAATGGTTAAAATTATGACTGAATCATTCAGACTTATTGTTGTTGCTGAATGGGACAGAGGTTCATTCAGATCTGAATGAACCAAACAGCCCCTAAGATAAATAATGTTTACGTTTTGTAATCGAGTTAGACGCATCGTGTAAGTGAGCTTCGATGAATCTTTTGTCACCAAATACATACACAATTTAAACAAAAGTGTTCGATTTCTTTAATCTTGCTTAAATTGATTTTTATCTTTCATATTTCTTTCTACGAATAATATACGTTCATCTCAGTACCAATATCTTTCGGTTTAATTGTGATACTACAGAAAGGTGTTAAATATTGTCGGTCTATCATCTCATTAAATTATCAACGCACTACGAACAAATGTTTTATGTGATTCTCTTAATTTCTAATGAAGAAACGTGGATCGACTTACTAGTAGACGATCAACTTTCCTCGGGTATGAGTATGCTATATCACCGATGGTTTTCCGGAGTATGAATTCTTCCACCTACAAAACAAGCAGCACCGTGAACTTACCCCTCAGAAAGGGACAGAGGGGTCTTCTTTTGGGTAACCCTTCGGTGTGAGAATAAGATATTGTAGGAGAAGATAATAAGAATGTGAAAGTGAGTAAAGACTTATAGTGTATTTTCTTGCTTACCTCCCCTTGTGGAGGTGGTGTGGTATTTATAGTGTTAGGGTTTCCAATGATTGGGCTCAGACCCAATTAGGGCCTTTTTGGCCTCCTCCTATTGCTTCGCGCCACGTGTCCTTAGGACACCTGGTGCTTTTTCATTGATTATTCTCTGACCAAGGTATTTCACCTGACCTATGTGCAATCACGTGGTAGCACATGGGCTTTGCTGAGTTGTCCACCCTTCATTGGCAGCTGTCAACATCAGCATATTCTTTATTCCTTAAAGGATACCTTCTGGAAGGTTGTCTGATGAGCACAATCATGGTTGTCCTTATCCTGATTTGGATAAGGACGTGGTTGATTATGTGCATGTGTGATATGCGTCTATCCTGGGGATGCGCGAGGTCTTCTCTTTATTCTCACGCGCAGATGTTTCATGCGCAGATGTGATATGCGCAAGCATATGTAATATGCGTGAGCATATGTGATATGCGCCACGCGCAGATGCACCACGCGCAGATGTGATATGCGTGAGCATATGATGCGTGAGCATATGTGATACGCGCCACACGCAGATACGCCACGCGCAGATGTGATATGCGTGAGCATATATGATGCGTGAGCATATGTGATACGTGTGAGCATATGTGATGCGTGAACATATGTGATATGCGTGAGCATATGTGATGCGTGAACATATGTGATATGAGCCACGCGCATAGGTTTTGGCTTTGTGTCTTCATGACATCCTGATTTCAAGCCTCTTGTTCTATATCTTGTGGGTTGACCCGCCCCGCTCGATGTTAAGGTGGGTGCATACCTCTTCATCTAACATAAAGTTTGTCCTGAATAAAACGCGTCCTATAGGTGACCAATATTATATTGAAGGCATTGAAAACCGTATAATACACCTATACGTAATATTCTGCTTAATAACATAAAGATTAACGAAAAGGAACCAATGATAATTACATATGGAGTCTCTTTCATGGCCTTAAGAGTTATCGGTTAGAAAACAAATAGATATATGATTTGTCGTAATGTATTAATAAATTAAAAAAGTTAATTCATGCATTCGTGTTGGAATGCAAGAGGGGTAGAGATTAGGTGTTTTGTCGCTAAAGAATATTTCTTTTTGTCTTTATGAATAATAATATAATAAGATAAGATTATAGAGAGCAACCTATACGAAATTATATAAACGTAGATATTTCAACAATTAACTTTAAATTACGTATGTGTTTATACAACCCATGGCATCTTATTCAACATGAACATGATTTTTTCTATGTTAATATATTAAAGTACGTGTATTATTATTATTATTATTATTTCTCATAAATCATTAAAATCGTTTAAACCGAAATAAGTATTGATATGACATCACACTAGACGTATAATCTTTAAATATCGTATACTTTTATTTAACGAAAGCTAAAGTCACGGTTTACTCAATATGTCAAAAGTCGAAACATTTTTAACAAATTTTCCATTTAAAAACTTCCTTTTTAGTTAAGTTGCTAGCTTATTTAAATATTTAAACGTTACGGTACTTCTTAACTTATGGCTCATATGTTGCTTAAATGTATACTTAATAAAAATATTATAAAAATAAATTTAAAATTTTATTATTTAGTTATATTGCATCAATTTTGCAAGAAACTAAATATACGAGATCTCAAGGAATGTTCGTTATCGATAGAAAGCATATTCTTTGTAATAATAACAAAGCTAGCCACTACACCGGAATATGCTTTTCTTTATTCTTATGCTAGTATATGTACTCAACCCTCAATTATTTGCTTTACCCTACTTCATTATTTGGTCCATATATTTCGTATAATACGAGGATATTATTATCATAATTACCAATAAAATTTCATAGCTTTGTATTTCAAATATATTAATCTATACTATATAATAAATAAAGGTTTCTAATGTCACATGGGATCACACAAGATACATTCTTATAAAATTTTCCCACCTTTCTTTATTATTAAATACATTTTCCTTTTTATTAATAGTTTTATATTTAACTTTTTTTTTCCTTCTTAATTAATTATTTTCTCTTTCTTAAATCATTTTTTAATTTAAAATTTTAATACAAGATATATTATTAAGTTTATATAAATATGTTGTATTGGTTAATATTAAGCTTTTATAAATAACAAATTCTCACGTTGATTTAGATAAAATAATTAATTTCAAATAAAGAAATTTTAACTTTATATTTGTGTTGCAATAAAGATTAATAAAAGCTAAAGTCATTCGCTATAAATGCTTTGATTTTTTTTGAGACAACATGTTTTAACGCATGGTAGGTTATGTGTTTCATTATCTAAAGTTGAAATAAAAATCAAAACGAAACTACTAATTTTGATATGTAGGTTATAATTACAAATATTGTATACAAAAAATATTTAGAGATTTGTGAATTTTCAACAACTTTTTATTTCCATATTGTGTAATATGTAATTTATTCTACCATATATTATATCTTTATATCATTTGAACATATTTACATTGTGTTGTTATCTAAACAAATTTATTTATTCTAACTCGTGTTTTACACGGGTCTTAATACCATATGCCATTACACATGAGTAATCTTTACAAAATTTTCTCATTTCTCTCATGTTAAATATGTATTTCTTTTTCTTATTAACAATTTTATATTTTATCCTTTTTTTTCTTTTCAATCTATTATTATTGAATGAATTGTGGTTTTCGTCGGTATGGTTTGTCGAAATCTACGGTTTTAGTCCAATAATTTTCCCTCATCTCTCTCATATTAACTATGTTGATCCTTACAAAATTTCCCCCCATCTCACTCGTATTAACTACATTTCTCTTTTTAATATTTCATTTTCCGTTTTTAATATTCAACCTAATTTAAAAGAATTAATACCATCATAAATATGTTGATTTGTTGAATATAAAATGTATTGCATTAGTTATTAATATTAAATTGTTATAAGTAACCAATACGAAACGGGTGGGTTTATTTAACCGATTAAAGTATCAAACATTGTTCATGTCAATACAATTTAAGATTATAATGAGTTTTGGTCCACGAGTTGGTTTAAAAAAGTTTCAATTTACAACTAAGTTTTGATATAGAAAATAACATAGACATAATTTATGATTTATGAATTTTCTAACAACTTTTTATTTCCAAATTGTGTAATGCGTAATTTTTTTACTGTATAATATATCTTTATATATGTGATACATTTTTTTTTGTATTTCACATTATGTTATTATTTAAGAAAAATTACTTATTCTAACCTGTGTGCTACACGGGTAACTAACCTAGTAAAATTAATAAAGTCTAATACAAATAAGTGACTAATAAAACTGTTGAGAAAAATAAAAGTAAATACTAAATTAACCAAATGACTTATAGTCTAACGGTATCAAGCGGTGTTATAAAAGTCTCTTTAAGTAGTTGAAGGTTCGAGTGTTATATTAGACGATAATGTAACTTTAAGAGTAGTTTTAGAGAGTGTGTTACTTAGTCTTTAAAAAAATACTAACTCACGAATGCTAACATAATCAAAACGGCTCTTAATTAGAAGTGTATAAATAACTATATTATTTATACTAACACTAGAATAATTATTATTATTTTACATTTTTTGGATTAGAGTCATTATTGTTACTCTACTTATTTTCTTTTTTAATTTTGTAGTCTAATTATTATATTTGTAACCAGCGTTACAAAAATCCCGAGTAGGCGCCGATTAATCCCCGATTAATCGTTAATCCTCACTTTACTGATTAATTTTGGGCTAGTCGGCCAATTAATTGTTCAATGGTCAAATCCGGCCAAAATCAGGATTAATCGGACATAATTGGCCTTTTTTGACGAGTTTCTAGCCAAAATCAACGGTTTCCGACGAGATTCCGACCAAAATTAGTGGTTTCCATTGATATTCTAGAAAAAACAGTGGTTTCCAGCGAGATTTCTTCCAATTTCTGGCCAAACGTGTGTGGAACTAATAATCATCCATAAAAGTCTGATCCGATTAATCCCGATTAAACTCGAATAATCCCGATTAATCGCTAGTCCCCACCCCACCGATCGACTAGCGACTAGCGAATTTACAAAAAAATTGTTTGTAATTCGTTGATCTAATTTTGCGTTATGATTAAGATGGGAAAAGTAGGGGAAAAAATAGACGCGGATTTCATTATATCCACCGGCGACAACTTTTACGAGGATGGACTAGCTGATGAAGAAGATTCACAATTCATGGAGTCGTTTACTCAAGTATATACCGCAACCAGTTTGCAAAAACAATGGTACTCTGGTAAGATATTTATTGTGATCCACAAACATAAGTACATAAATGTTTTGTTTGACACGTCTAATGTTGTTTATTTCTTTATGTTATAGTATTGGGAAATCATGATTATAGGGGCAATGTCTTGGCACAATTGAGTCCAATCCTAACACAAAAAGACAGTAAATGGCTTTGTCTTCGATCATTTATTGTAAATTCAGGTACATCGTTAGTTTAATATTTATGAACATGACAAGTACTACTTTATATAAGTGACTGAGTGATGCACACGTGTAGATCCAAAATAATATAATATATACAAAATTAACATGGATATGATTGAAAATAATAATCACATGTGTCCTTATTTTATTTCATATTGTTTTAGTGTTTGTAATTGTTATATAAAAAAATATGCTCCAAATTCACGTTTTAAGTTATGTAAAAGTAAACTAATCACAAAGGTCATATTCTTGAAATATAAAATCGAAAAGCAGTGATTACATTGTTATCCCTTTCCGAGTTGCAATATTTAATTTTTTAAAAACTGTATTGGCTGATCTTAGAGTCATAATATTACTATATATGATCTGATAAATTATAAAACGTGATTTTTAGAAAGGCAAAATTGTCAACCACTTAAAAGTTGGTAAACACAAATTAGTCCTGAAATAATATGATTTTATTTTAAAAGATATTTGTGATTTTGTAGTTTTTTAGACTAAAACAAATTGTTTTTAATGTATAACCTGATATTAATGATTTCAGTCAAAATATTTTTACCAATTAGAAATTGCTAGATGTTTAGAGTGAAGCATCTCCACTTATATTATATTTATCTATTATTTATGTCTACTTTTAAGTAGGATCAATATTTGTAGTACACGTAACATCTACCACTATCCAGTATTTATATTCATTTTGATATATATAATATGATATTGTTTAATCAGGTATTGTGGAGTTTTTTTTCATTGACACGACACCGTTTCAAGATCATTATTTCACGGAAAAGAAACATGATTACGACTGGAGTGGTGTGCTTCCTCGGGAAGAATATCTTTCAAATGTTTTAAAGGTATGAACAAGACGATTTCAATCTCGGCCGCTTAGCTTATTGCTAGTCGACGCTTTATAAAATATTTCCGTTAAAAAAATTATCATCTAGTTACCAAACGAAAAAGTTATCTTCTTTTCACATGAAAAATTGTGAATATGGCGCATTTCGGGTGAGCTGAGACGACATGAAACACTCATATTTGTTGTTATTGTTTTAAATTCTAAAACTAGTATATGCAATTGGTAACATGTTATATAACTATTATATTTGATTAGTGTACTCTTTAGAATATAAATGAGACATTATAACGTGTGGGTAAGTAAATTGACATTTGCAAATTGCAATAAATTAATCAACTCAAAAATCAAAATCTCAAATAGCAAGCATAGGCCCAGTTATAAGTTTTATTGGGTTTGGGCCTTTTGTTCAGTGTCAAAAATAAAAGGGTACCATCCAATCCAAAATAATATGGGCTTTTGTTGTATATATAGGAGGTTGATACGGCTCTAGAAGAATCAAGTGCCACGTGGAAGATAGTGATTGGCCATCATACAATTTTCAGTGCCGGTTCTCATGGAAACACTCAAGAGCTTATTGACCAACTTTTACCTATCCTTGAGGTATGTATATAATCATCCCATTAAACTGGCGTATGTATATGCTATATAAGACGGTTATGTAAATGCTTAACTTACTCTTTTTCTATCTTCCGTTATATATTTTCAACACTATGGACAACCAAATTATATAGTTTAACTGATTTATTTTATAATTAAAACTAATTATATCCAAACGCCCCCCTTGAATATGTATATGCACATATATAAGTGTATGTAATGCTAACTACTAATAATACATAATTTTGAAGGCAAGGGAAGTAGATCTTTACATAAACGGACATGATCATTGCTTACAACACATCAGCAGTGAAAATAGGTAACTAACACGAGTATTTCTTCATATTTATTTTCTTTGGGTTAAAACACCAATTTAAAATGATATTGATTTTCGCGTGTAGTCAACTCCAATTTCTAACAAGTGGAGGCGGGTCAAAGGCATGGCGAGGTGAGGTCAACCAATGGAACCCGAATGAAATGAAGTTGTACTATGACGGTCAGGGTTTCATGACACTCCGAGTAACCGAAGATGAAATTAGTGTGGCTTTCTATGATGTGTTTGGTGAAATTATCCACATTTGGAGTAACTCAAAGTACACACACATGGATTCATAAGATGGTGAAAAATCTATAGATGGTTACATTATTATTTAATTAAGTGGATGTGATGGTGATATTGTATAATGAATGGGCATACTGAGGTTACATAGTATTTGGGACGTGCTGTTAATTCAAGTATACCATCTGATGATTTATAAAAAGTTATTCTTAATTAGCTTAAATTTTTTAGTTTAAATTTATCATTTAATATATAACATCATCAGATTTGGGAACTACGATCCTCATGCTATTAGTCGTGGAGCCGTTACGCAGCCTTAAGGGTGATGTGACCATCCCTTAACACCGGTTAGGTACACCGTGTCGCGGCGTTATGGAGAAAGCAACAACATGGTAACGAGCATGATAATCCATGGTGGGTCCACCCAGTCACCAACTAACAACTAATCAAACTTTTGTTATCGTAGTTAACGGGTGAGCTAGTTAAAGTCATACTACATATATGGAAGTCTTTTATACATAAACTTTCTGGTATCAACGCCTATGCTTTTTTTTATTTTTATTATAACTAATTCGAAGTGTATTTTGTACAGTTTTTATATAATTCCAAGTATGTTATTGCGATTTGCGACCTTTATTTTATGGCCACATGCACAAAGAAAAATTGAAAAAAGAAAAGAAAGAAAAGGTTTTATCCAATTGATTTTATTATTATAAATATAATAAACAATTGCAATTGAATTGCTTGACCAAGTAAATATATGAAAGTAAAGTATAAGGAAGTAGCTTGTAAAGCATTTTGCCTCATCCTTCAAACCTTTATTGGGTTTGTTTGTTCATTTACATGTGTGAGACAAACACAACTCTTTTTTTTTTTGAAATGTGAATTTTTTAATCCATTGTTGGAAGTGGGTTTTAAACCCACAACCTCCCCAATCCTTAGTGCATTAGAAGCTTTGCCTCTACCATTTGACCACAACCCCAATGGCGAGACAAAGACAACTCTTAACCAAATTATTTGTAGTAATTATTTCAAATATTTTATTTTAAGTATTGGTATTTCGTTCATTTTAACTTAAGATAATTCATAGCCCGTTGGAAAATGATAATCAACGAGAACACAACACATAAGTTATTAAATGCACATATATTTCTTAGACCGATCGAGTCTGTTTATTGTTTATTGCTTTAAAAAACCCAACGAATTAGCAAACTTGAAAATGGCTAAAGGTGTTATTCTCATGTTCTCCACATGAAACATGTGTTTATACCAATAACATGTACGAAAAATGAAAAATGGATTAAGTGTGAAGCGGTCAAGAATCACTTAGATTTATACAAACTTGTGAAATCGTTTTAAAATTTGGCACTCTTTTAGGGTAATATGGACCTACTGATTATTGAACTTACATGACATATTTGTATCTCCAATTAAAGAAAAAAAAAGTAACTTTACAAATCTAAGTAACTATTAATGACATATCATGATCTATTGTAACGTGGTCATATTATAGATGATTATATAAGTACAACCAACTGGTCACAAACTCATGCCTTTAATTGTTTTTTAAACTTTTTTTTACATTTACATTATTAGGGTCCGAGTGCTAAAAGGACTGAACTAGTTTAGTTAACCTATCTTTTTATAACTAGTATGTTATACGGTATACGAAAAAAAAAAAGAGGTTTCGTTATATCTTTTCTGTAAATAATATAGCTTTTTAACAATGTTTAGGACTACCTCAATACCTGAGTAATCTAAGACAGAATGTCAACTATCTATAATAATTTTGACGCTTCAGACTTGACTCGCTCAAGAACATCGTCAAGGAAGAAACTCACACCAGTGGCGGATCTTTTTCACAATTTCAGTGGTAGAACATTTTTTTTTAAAAAAACCGTACATTAAAAAATATATATTCTTTTACTTGTTTCGTGAGTAAGGGCTCCCGGTTACGTTTCGCACCCCTCGAGCCATGTTTCGCGTTACACATGTGCTGACGCTGGGTTACTCGTTTGGTGCGTACTGACGCCGGGTTACCAATTTGGTGCCTAATGGCGCCCTGTTGCCTGTTTCGCGCGTATTGTTATCGGCAGTACGCTTCGCGCTTGTCTTAGCTTGGTTATTAAAGTTAGGGCTTTATGTTTTAGTTAGTTTTTTTTAATAGAAGAGCAACTATTATATACCAAGTCTAACAAGTAACAAGTAGCTAGAACCTATAATACAGCCTAAACACAAAACAACATAACAACAAAGACTAAACTTGAATAGAGTACTAGACAAGTAGACTAGAAAGATGAAAGACGAAGTTTTGGGCTCTTAATTAAATAGCAGCCTTTTAATTATTTTGGGCTTTTAATAAAACTTTAAAAAGTGAAGTCCTAGGCTTTTAAATTCTTTTCAGAGGTTGTATAATATAATTTAAGGGGTAATGTAATACATAAAACGTAAATAAAAAAAAATTAAAAAATTACACTTCGTTGGAAATTTTGAGAGGTAGCGGGTGATATGATACCCCTCCCTTCAAGCTACATCCGTCCCTGCTCACTACGGTTATAAATACCTTTAAGTCATTACTCAAACCCGAGACATTACGACCTCAAGTCTTAACCGTCACTCACATACGGTTAAAATTTGATCTATTTGACTGAAGATACAGTTGGAGTTACCGGTTGAAATTAGCTTGAATCCACCAACGTCCAAAACCGAAATCTCTAGGGGTGTATTTGTAAACTCAACCAAACACAAAACTTTTATCTGCACGTATATAAAAGACTCCAAACAGGGGTGTGTGACAAAACGAAAAAACCATGCTGTAATAATATTATTATTATTATTCACCGGAGACCCATTTCCAGATTCTTCTTCACCACCACCGGATTACATCCATCATCCAATCAATCACCTTCATTTCAGATTACCCCTACACAATCCGATCAATCCACGACCAAAAACCAAGCCAATCGATTCCAGAAGCTTCAAATCGGACCGTAATTAGGGTTCCTGTGAGTTCCTCTTTCAATTGAACTAATTTGTTCGGTTTTTTTCCGATTTGAATCATACCCATTACGTATTATGCTCTAATTTCATGAATTTGATCTGGGTTTTGTGAATTTATGAGTTATTGATTGTGAATTTGGTATTAAGTGTTGGTTTCATTAAGGTTGATTTTTTAGGGTTTTTTTTCGGATTTGAATCCGACCCATTTTGTAATATGCTCTAATTTCATGAATTTGATATGGGTTTGATGAATTTTTGAGTTATTGATTGTGAATCTTGTATATAGTGTTGGCTTCATAAAGGTTGAATTTTTAGGGTTTTTTTTTATTTGAATCGAGACCCATTTCGTAGTATGTTTTAATTTCATGAATCTCACGTGGGTTTGATGAATTGTTGAGTTATTGATTGTGAATTTTGTGTAAAAAGTTCATTTCAAAAAGGTTGATTTTTTAGGGTTTATTTTGATTCAATTGATTTGTCTCGCCTAATTCGAGCAGTTTAACCCGAATTTTGACATTGAGTTGAGTTTAATTCAGTGCTTGTATGTTATTCTTTCAGGTATTTTGGTTTTTATTTTGAAGATATAGTATCACAATGGCAGAGTATGATTTAGATGTAAGTAAATTTGGAGCTCATTTCTGGTATTTTATTTGTTTATCTGTTAAGTTTGTGGTATTGTAAATGGTTACATTTATGAAGGAATATGAGGATTATGAAGATGAAGGTGGTGAGTATGGATGTGAAGAAGAAGGTGAAGAATATGAAGAAGTAGAGGAAGAGAATCGGTTGCCTACGAAGGAAGAGTTGGATTACCTTGAATTGAGGCAAAAGTTGAAGGAATCCATTAGAAAGAAGATGAAAAAGGATCCGAGTTCAAACCTTGCTAGTTCTCGTGAGAAAAAGACGAAAATGCCCTATGACAAGTTAGTTCCGTTCATTTTTGGATATTGGCTCGTGTTTGATTTACATTGTTTATTTGAAGTTGTAATTGTATAAATGTTAATGTCATTATTGTGTTACATGTTGCAGCTTTGGCTCGTTTTTTGGGCCTTCGCAGCCTGTTATTGCTCAACGAGTGATTCAAGAAAGCAAGTCATTGTTGGAGAATCCACATTTAGCAGAAAGAATTACAAAAACTAAGAATGTTGTATGTATTTTCCTTCCGTTTTTATTTTAATCCTTACATTTTGTGTGAGTATATATATGCCTGTGAAAGGACCTAACGTTTAGTAGTGAACAGTTTGTGAAACGTTCGGCTGGAAGTTTGTTTATTAAATAAACGAATGAACATGAACACATGTCTCATCTGTTCATATATGTTCAAGAACATTTGTTTGTTCACACTCATTTTTGTTCATTATTTACGTTTGTTTGTTTACGCTTGTTTAAATATTTGCTATAAATTTTTTTGCCCTTTTCAACATAGTATAGGTAATATAATTTTTATAGGCCCAACACATTGTTCTTCACATTACCTATAACTAGTTTTAGCTTGGTTAGGTTCGTTTGTTTATACTGTTAAGGAATGAACATAAACGAACACGAACACGAACACGTTCGCTTTCTTAACGAGCAAACATGAACAAGAAAACTTCGTTCGTGTTTGATTGTTTGTTCGTTTAAAGTTAAACGAGCGAGCACAAACATGCTCTGTTTGTTCAGTTCATTTACAAGCCCAAGTATCTATATATTCTTACCGGCTTTTGTAGGAGAACAGGAGTGGTACCGGTTCTTCAACTACAGCAGTATCTAAACCTCGGCCCAATGGGCAACCGCCTCGAAAAGTAGACATTATGGTAAGCTTTAGTTTTATTTTACTAATTTTACTAATGTATTTATCAGCATATTATTTAACATTGTTATTTTCCAACTTTTTAGGCAAAACCAAAAGCAAAAATTGAGAGGCTTAAGAATACTAGGGATTACTCGTTTTTATTATCTGATGATGCTGAACTCCCGATTCCTCCAAAGAATCCTCCTAAAAGTGTCCCCACTTCAAGACCTGGTATGTTGTCCTATATTTGTTTTTTTAGTATTACAGGTAGGCTTGTAAACGAATTGAACGAACACGGGCAGAGCATGTTTGTCTTTGTTTAGCTTTAACTGAACAAACAATCGAATACGGACAACTAAACGGATGGGATTTTCTTGTTTGTGTTGTTCTGTTAAGAAAATGAACGTGTTCGTGCTTGTTGATGTTCGTTTGTTAACAGTATAAGACGAATGGTTCATGAATGTAAAGAAACGAAAATAACTGAAACTGAGTTAAAATCGGGCAGTGGGTCTAAAAAATATAAATGAATATGTTAACGCATGTAAACGAACAAACTTAAAACAAACGTAAAGTAATGAACAAAAACGAACGTAAGCGAACGAGAAATGCATTCATCATGGTTCATGAATGTAAAGAAACGAAAATAACTGAAACTGAGTTAAAATCGGGCTGTGGGTCTAAAAAATTTAAATGAATATGTTAACGCATGTAAACGAACAAACTTAAAACAAACGTAAAGTAATGAACAAAAACGAACGTAAGCGAACGAGAAATGCATTCATCATGTTCGTCCATTCAGTTAAATGAACAGAAACTTTTGTTCATGTTTGTTCGTTCATTAAATAAACAAACTTCTCGCCGAACGGTTGACTGAACGTTCGGTTCATTTACACCCCCCTAATTATAGTAAATGAAAATTTATAAATACTCACATGAGCTTTTCATATACTGAAGAGATGCATTCGTCACAAAGACAACCGAATAATAGTGGAAGAACAGTAAATAATGGTCATCGTGAAGACCGGAAACCGTTACCTACATCCAGTCAAATGCGACCGAAATCTGGTCACCAAAGTCAACAAAGTCAAAGACCAAGTACTTCCAGTAGGTTAACTTCAACATCAGTAGATCCCCGAAAACAAGTTGGTAGAAATGAAGGAAGCGGACCGGGCCGGCCGAAACCTGCACCCTCGAAAACTGCTGCGGTAGTCAACAAGTCAAAGGCGATCCCACCACCAGTTTCTAGAGGCTCCATACCTACCGGGCACAAACCTCAACCGTCAAGACCACTACCGCCACCTCACAAGAAACCCGTGGATAATAAACGGGATGATCGGGGGCCTGTCAATGGCAATATTATCAGAAAGCCCGTTATCTCTTCTAAACCTCAGGTGAGCCCGTTTGACCAATACCAGACAAAACGTAACCCAAATTGACCCATTCTTAGTCTAACAAGTTTGACTTATGTTTGACTTGATTGTAATTTGTAAACTGGACAGATAAAGCAACAGCAGCCATCTAGACCGCCAGCTAGACCACCAGTTAGACCACCAGCTAGACTGCCAGCTAGGCCGCCACCTAGTTCACAACAGAAGGAACGGTTACAGAAACGACCAGCTCGACCATTTGATGACGAGGATGATGATGAGAAGGCCATCAGTATGATCAGAAATATGTTCGGGTATAATATTATTTTATTGAAACCAAGTGTGAATTTTTATTTTTGAGTTAATTACATCAATGAGGGCATATAGTTTGGTAAAATAACGGATTAAAAAGTAAAATGTGTATCCTTGGTTTTCAAATTATAACATGTTAAAAGTTTTGTTAAGTTTTGCAAATTGACGATTTTCCCACTTCAGTTTGTAACATGATTGGCATTAAGCCTCAAATATGTTATGTTACAAAAATAAAGCATGGGGACTATTTACGTAACTCACTAAAGGGTAAAATCGTCATTTTGTAAAATTTAACGCGTTTTTTAACAGAAGATAGTGTTAGATACCAAACATGTTACTTTTGCGAAACCACAGGGACTGTTTATGTAATTAACTATACTTTTATTTGTTTAGTTAATGCGTTGACTGACTCGTTTATTTTATGTGCAGATATAATCCCAATAGATACCGAGGTGTTGACGATGATGATGATAGCGACATGGAGGCCGGTTTTGATGACATCATGATGGAGGAAAGACGCAGGTCAGTAACCGAGTATTTACATTTATAAATAAACATTCGTTAGAGAAATAGGGAATTACCCAAACTACCCGCAAATGAAATTTAATTGAAGTTTAATACATGTTTAGTGCGATGATTGCGGCTCGAGAAGATGAAGAAGAGCTTAAGAAAATCGAAGAAGAGGAAAGGCGGGAACGGATGAGAAAGGCGGCTAGAAAACGGAAGCTTAACCAGCGATAACAACGACAACGTGGTTGTAACAATAGTAAACGCGGTTGTTTTCCAGCATTGTTGGGCCCGAATTGGTCCTATGTTTATTCATCAAGACAACCAACCAATCTTTTTAGTGTTGTTTACATTTACAGAGTGTACTTTGTTTTGATTTGTTTTTAACAACCTCAGTTTTTGTCAATAAGTTTTCTTCCAAACCATAAATTAGTTAAAAGATTATGGTGTTTGTATTGTAATTTTAATTTCATAAATTACAGCCATAGTTTATATTTTTAGAAACATATTATAATTTTTTTTTTAAATTAAGTTTTTGTAACTACACTTTGAATCGATGAGACGATCAAACTTGTCATGGATGAAGGTCAAGATTAGGTTATATATCGCACCATCGAGGCATCGATTAGTTGAAACTTAGTAACATGAATAGGTTTTGCGGTGTCATGGCTTCGACAACTAGTGGGGACCTAAACAACCCCAGTTGGCTCACCCCGCACGAAGGCACGACAAGTTTTGTAATGTTCTGGTAAAATCAGGTCGGAATCAGGATTACATCCGGGTCATCCATTATGTTCCTGGCCATTGAGGCAAGCCCTGCTCGTTCTCCATAGTAAAAACCAATTTTATTTATAAATTTATTTTGTATACTTAAAATATAACGTACTATTTAACTCTTAACTATATTATTAAAGCAAAATTATTTTTCCACGTGACATTATTTTAGAGCTTTCACATAGTTAACCACGTAGATGACATGTGAGTATTTTTCTATTTTATCAAGCCAATATATTATGTTATATTTGAAAATCTCAATAAATAAGATACAAAAATATTATAGATGAATGACTATATATTCAATTTCGTTAAATATCCTGCTAGTATATTATAAGTTAACTTTTAAATACGTTTAAATATAATGATCTTAACAGTTATCCTAATCACACAGGTTACCATCCAATGTAATATTTAAAAAGGTTTTAGAGATTTATAAATTGTAAAATTTTGTTTATCATTATTTATATTTTATAAATTCATAAGGTATGCTATTATGCATATTATTAAATTTAATTTTTCCGTTGTATTTTTTTTACCACATGTATATCATACGGACTCTATGACAATATATATAGTGATATAACATAAGAAAGACAATCATATGTTGAGATAAGAGCTTTCTGTATTTTTGATAGCCTCTAGTTTCCATGAGTAGCCCGTCAAATAAATAACACTTAAAAACAAACATAATCAATATTAAAGCACACTAACATATGATCTAAATTCAATCACACTAAAAATAGAATAGCATATGTAGCCTAGTCTAAATGTAGTAGATGGTCTTTTTTTTTTCTTATTTGTCACGTTTAAAACAATTTAGTCGTTTATTTTTGTTTTTATATTCATTTTATATAAACGCTAGTTTGATCCTCCCGTATTACAGGAGTTTATTTAAGTTTTTGTTTTTAATCGATTTGCTATTTTATAATGATTTATTTTATTTTTAACGTAGTTTTTAATCGTTTATTTTATAACGTAGTTTGTTTTAATATTATTATTAACGTAGTTTGTTTTAATTTAACATTTTTTAAGAGGTTATTTCACAAATAAATGAGATGTTATAACCCGTTTAAGGGTTATCCGGGTTTGGTGAGACCCATGACCCGCGAAAATTATTGTTTGATTATGAAAGAGTTTTAAAAATAAATGAGATGTTATAACCCATTTAAAGACTATTTGGGTTTAGTAAAACCCATACCCGTGATTTCAGGTCAAATGCATGAAAAGCCTCCATTTAAAAATTAAGCAATCTGGTGGCTCTAGAAAATGAGGGAAACAACCTGAGAGCGACATGTAGGATTTTATGGTAAGCAATTATATGGATAGTTAGATTTCGTAGTTGTCACTTGACGGTTGTGATATTGTCAAAATTAAAATTATTTAATATGGAGTTTCAATAGTTTCGGTTGAAACTCTCAAGTAGCATGATTTTTCTTATTTTTATTGCATATTACATTTAAAACAATAAAAAACCAGTCGAGATCAACATTTTCTAGCATATTTAGCCAAATAAGTTATACCCATATTGATGATTCATTCTTTCATTCATTTTGACATATTTGGTCCATTTCGAGCGTTTTAAGCAACTCATTTTAACATTCATTGATAAAAAAATCATGAATCAGTCACTGAAAAGTGAAAACAGTACTCGAAACATTAAAATGAGGGCTAAAACATATGGTATTATATCGAATTTGGTGCAAGACGAATAAAAATGGCGTTACATCAAATTTGATGTCTTCATTTTAATAAATATACTTACATAAAATTATTAAGTTTAGTTTTTTATTTATGCCTTGGAAGTGATCTTATTCGTTCTAGGTCACAAGTTCGGAAGGAAAGGTAAACAAGTTATCATCATCATCATCATCATCGTACTCAGTAAATCCCACCAATAGCAAAGCTATGGTAGGGTCTGAGGAGGGTAAGATGTAGACAGCCTTACCTCTACCCCATAGGAATAGAGAGGCTGCTTCCAGTGAGACCCTCGGCTCAATAGTGGTTTTGCATCAAGCCTTGGATGTAAGGCACATAACACTCAACCATCGACACCCAAGCCGATTGGTGCATGCAGCCTTGTCTTTCGGCTATCAACGCCACCACATGATGCCTGATTAACCTTCCGTCATTTTTAACGCTATTTTCACAAAATTAGTAAAATAACGTCAAAATTAGTGCAATTTCACTTTTGCCCACCCAAGGGACGTTATGAAAAATGAAATTGGCTATATGTAATACGCATCATTCACTTTTATCTTATCAACACATCATCATCATTCATTACCTATTGTTTAGTTTGTTTTTAAACTTTAATTCAATTAGATTTGATGTACAATTCTCTAGTTTCAATAAAAAATTAATATTACACGTTATTAGAGAATAATCAAATTATGAAATAATATAACAAAAGGTTAAATTCAAAAAACTTCGTCAAGTTTCATGACGTGAGTAGCCCCTCGATTTCACGCTCCTGGAATCTTTTATAGGAGGTAACATGACATTGTAACCGAGTTAAAGAGTTTTAATAAATTGGGTAAACGAGTAAACATGTTGGTCCAACATACGACTTGTTTCCTAAACAAATTAGATATGAAAGTAAAAATTATAATTTTATAAAACTAATAAAAGATATATTTTTAAACAAATAAGGCAATATATTAATTCTATAAAAAAAACTATATTTTTAACGGCCAACAAATTCTTCAAATGGACTACTAGTTAAATTCATCATATCGGGATACACCCATATTTCGATCTGGGAAAAATCCTCACCTACTAAGGCAACACCCTAACATTCGCCCAAAAACTACAGTTTACAGTGAGATAAAACTCTTTCAGTTCAAAGATCCAACTAGTGAATACCACATACTCGTCTAGCCTCACATCATCATCTATGCCATAAAAACTAAATAATGAAGACGAGAATCAAACCTGAGTAACATGAAGCACCAACTGTTTTTCATACCGCTCCAAAACACAAAGCTTAATAATAATAATAATAATAATTTTAATAATAATAAGGGAAAATTCTCAAAATAAGCGTTTATGAAAACGTTTTCAGGTTTTAGGTGTCATTTGCAAGAAATTCCCAAAATAGGTATTATAAACTAGTCGTGACGAGTAGTTTATGATTACACATGAGTAGTTTGTAGAACCAGTTAAAATTTGCCACGTGCCCTTAAACTAATCGTAACGAGCAGGTTCACTAATCATTTAGTCATCACGACTAAATAAGTTTCATGCCTCGTAATCAACGCCCACGAGTAATTCATAAGTCCTTTAGTCGTGACGACTAGTTTACCTGGTTTACATTCCCTACACGAGTAGTTTATTAGTAGTTAACTCCCCACGACTAGTTTAACCTTACACTCTACTCGTCGAGACTAAAGAACTTATGAATTACTCGTGAGCGTTGATTACTAGGCATAAAACTTATATAGTGGTGACGAGTAAATGGTTAGTAAATCTGTTTGTTATGGTTAGTTTAAAGACACATGTCAAGTTTTAATTGGCTATACAAACAACTCGTCACAACTAGATTTTAATATCTATTTTAAGAGTTTTTTGCAAATAACACTTAGCTGCTAACGAGTTTGAGTTTTTTTCGTTTGCAGTTTTAATTTTAATTAAGAAGAAAGGCCGTTGGCCTTGCATGTCTGGTTTATCATGACATCGTAACCGGCATCATGCTAAGGTATTTATCGTAACTTTTAATCGAAAACTATACCTTCATATATCGATTTTGGATTTCAGTATAGAACAAGCTTTGAAAATCGTTATTTGTAATTCAGTTTCAACCAGATTCGCATATTATAAACCATATTACGAAAACCGAATTTGTGATTTTGTTCGACTTAAGCAGCGGCATCTCAGTTCTGTTTTTCGTTTGACTGGTTTAAAGCTGGATCTCAAAAAACAAGCCAGGTCAACCATAAAACTATCTCAGTTTTGGCTTAAGACTAAGCCGAAAAGTAAAACTTAGTTAACGCTGGAATTTACTAAAGAATAGAATTTGAAAATTCATTATTCCAATCAGATATGCATATTCTGAACTGCAACCAAACTATAAACCAGCTAACGAATTCAATTTCTGTTCAACACTGAAACAAAAACTGGATTTGTAATGGCTCCGGTTCAGTTAAGTTTTTTTTATGTCAAACTGGTTTTATAACTCTTAAATGCTTTTGTTGATAAGATGGGTAAATATGCTTTTCTAATTTTGTTTCTCAAAATCAGCTTTTGTTAAGGTCTAATGGTTTCACACTAAATATACAAGAAGCACTTGTCTTGGCAATTAAAGTTCTGCTTTATGCCATACTGTAAAACTGCATATGTCCAAATATACTTTAATTGGCCATTTATTTTTTTGCAGCTCTATCTTAGTGGGTTACAACTCTTTAACCTTTTTCATGACCAAATTATGTCTTACGATTCGAGGTGTTTGACAACCGTGTAAGAGGTATAACAGGTCAGAAAAGATTACCAAAACAACATAAGACAGTAATGGTGTTGGCTACCAGAACAATACCACAAATGGGACAGCAAGTTCAAGTGTTTCGGGCTGGTTTCTGGGCTAAATTGACAAACTGCGGGTTTGTTGGTGACCATAAGGAATGGACAACGTGCGATCAAGGGATGTTAAAGAGATGTGGACGCTGCCAGATCAATGAGTTTTCGTATGTGCAAAGCGTCCGAGTACACGCTATTTACACTATATTTTGTATCGATAGAGACTTGACTGATATATATTTGTACACTCGCCGCAACGCGACGGGTTAAATAAACTAGTATATATACACTTTGCAACATTCTGTTGCATCAGAGGTTGTACATTGTGAAGTTAGAATTGTACACTGCTGTTTGAGTTGTACACTTTGCATTATAACTTGAACTTTTGTTTTATAGTCGTTGTCTCTTTACCTGCTGTTTCCCGTTTTCTCTGCCCAAACGCTTGGCTCCGGTCACCACTGCTCACGACATAGATTTCTGAACACTAGGCCATGGTGGTGGCCTGGTCTCCGGCTTCCAAGGTTTTTGGCCGCGACGATTACGATTTCCAACAGCGAGCTTGGCGTTTTGCCGCTTGACGGTTGACCAGATCGGTTACCTCTTTTGTTCTTCTGGCATCAGCTTAAGGTAATATTTAATTAATTATCTGCTTATTTGTTCCATAACAATCGTTGTTTGTTGGAGTTGTAAATTCTGATTTAATTGATATTCATTCTCCCAATTTGTGGTTGGTGATTTTTGTTTTTGTCAATAGCTGATTCAGTTTCAGTTAAGTTTTTTGTTTGATAGATATTCCTTTCTGGGTAAATGGCTTTTTGATTTGGGATTCTTCATCAAGCAAAAACAAACATGTTTCCTTTTGATTATTGACAATTGTTTGCACACTATCACAAATCACAAAATGCCTTCTATTAATGCATTACAAGTGAAAGTTGAAAACAATTTGATGTAAGCAAAATAATGAAATTCCATTATCAAAATCGTTGTATGCAATTCTTTTGTATAAAGTTATATTTCATTATCTGTATTATGCAGCTCTTCATTATTATTACTTTTGAGCTTCAGTAGATATAGTACCAATGTGACTACACTTGCACCTTTTTGAAACAATTATAGCATTTCGCTGCATCATATGTTCATTTAGGAATTTATAATACTGAAATCAATTATGTATATTGTAAGTCACAAAGCTTGATAAGTTTCCATAAGCAATAGAAAATTATCTAGGACTCCCTTTTGGTGTTAGGATTCATGACCATTACACTTTAGTTATTTGAGTTTTATTATTATTTTTTGACAGATTCATAGCATAATGGTTGCCGCAATGACATTCAATTAGTTCCATTGAGTGAAACAAAATTGTTTGGATCCGTATGTTCGAGGGGCAATTCTGTTGTCGATATGAAAGGAACACCACTGCAGTACAAGGAGCACTACTGCATTACAATTCGGTTACAACCATGATACCGGCCTGAGCCCCAGTTGACAATTTTATATGCCTCTCTTTTCGTTGTAGCTTCTTAGTGTTTAGTTTTTTTTATTACATTAGGAGATCCTTTATGTGGTTGTGATGATGATCCGCACTTTGGTGTGGCGGCTTATATTTCAACCATGGTGTCGACCTGAGCCTATTGTGATTACACCTTTTAAGATTCCTTTTATGGTTGTGATGATACTTCAGTTTTGCCGTAGCAACGTACATCACAACCATGATGCCGTATTGAGCCTCGGGTTGACAATTATATTTTAAAATTATTACGGGCTAGCAGCAACGTGTTTGGGTCCGAATACTATGGGTTTTTTTTAAACATTCACCCGCTGCAACGCGCGGGGTCAAAAATTCTAGTTCTCACTTTAAAGTTTAAAGTTCCTCATTTTAGTTGAAGAACCGAGCTTCAAAACTGCCATCGCAAACGCTAAAGTTGTCTTCCTTATTTCCCACGAACACTTATACACGTGTACCCTAAGTCCCTAATTAATTGATTGTCTTATTAACAGTATGCTGTTACATCTGATTCGTTGTTTTATTATTAATCAAATTCTTTATGTTGGTATATAATATTTTTTGAATATTTTAGTATGATTAAGCTCAGTTGATCTGTAAATTTACCGGGTTGTTGACGGAATGATAATATATCAGTTTATATGTTTATGAGTTTGATTGAATTGATTGGAAGTTGAACATTAGGTTTTTATATTACTTATGACTGATTTAATATCTATGTGTGCTTGTTTATTCATTCAATGTCTTTTGATACTCTGTATTTATCGAAATAATCATTTCGTGAGACAGTTTACGGTATATTGGGTATAGTAAATTAATAATGTGCTACAACTTGTAAAGTTTCGGTTATTAAAATGACAAGAACAATAATATTAATAAGCTTATAAGCCATTTGTATGCATGTGTTAAATGGACATAATTTTATCGATATGACTAATGAACCAGTGATGTGTTATAAATGGACATACTTTTATCGATACTTGTATTTATGTTGGATTTACGATTACTTTCAACTATTCGTTTAGCAAAGACGTGACAAGTTTAAATTTTTACTACTGTGTTTCAGCTTTCTTTTGTCTTGAGATGACTAGAATGTTAATAGGCGTGTTTCTCTACAGTTTTCATTTAAACATTTGAAGTTATTTCTTTAATTCTTCCCTATATTATTTGTAGAGCCGATACAGCTTGGTTTTCATTATTCAATGGCCCGTGGTTGAATGATCAATAATGCAAATTGCAAATACCATAAGGCTTTAAGTGCACATGGGAAATGTTTATTAATCTGTCCCACAATATATTATAGAGCTTTAAGTGCACAATAGGATTAATATTATAGACTTTATAGCACATATAACCTAAATCATTCTATATATATAGTTTGTAGAATTGTGGTTAGTGTAGCCTTTTAGATATTCAAATAAAAACTTCTTTTACTACCTGCTAATATTGATCTGCTTTTAGATATCGCTGTAATAGTCGTGTTCTAATATTGAAAATTTGTTTCATTTCAGAACTATACAAACGATGGTTGCTTTTACGTTACCTCAGAACTCTCCAGTTCAAGTAAGATCTTCATTGATCCCTCAGACAGCCCGATATCTCAACCGGGCCCCACAGTTCCTTACTGTAAACAATGTTAACTTATATCATATGCAACCAAAGGAAAGTAGAGTTTTTCCAATAATATGTCACGCTGTTTCCGAGAATAAATCTTCAAACTCGCGAGTTGTGGCCAAAAGTCACAGTCCTGTTATTGTCATCGACAACTATGACAGTTTCACTTATAACCTTTGCCAGGTTCTCCTCTCTTTACTCATGTTATTATTATTATTAAAAAGATGTAATCTTCTGTTGTGTATTACTTGATATTGATTATACATAATATTATTGATATTGATTTCTATTACTTTATACTAATGACCCTTTGTAATATATAGTATATGGGAGTGCTGGGCTGCAACTTTGAGGTTTACCGAAACGATGAGCTTACTGTTGATGAACTGAAAAAGTAATTATTCTTTTATTTTAATAAAATTTATTTATTATTTATCATTTTGTTAAGTTTTTTTTTTTCCCCGCCTCTTCCTAGGCCTGTAAATAAACCGAACGTTCAATTAACGTATAGTGGGAAGTTCGTTTATATAATACACGAACGAATATGAATAGAACTTTTTGTTCATTTAGTTAAACGAACAAACACATATACATGTCTTGTTCGTCCATTTATGTTCCTTTTAAGTTCGTTAATTATTATATTCAATTAAGTTTTTTAGACCCACTGCAAGTCTGCAATTTAGACTAGTTTTATTAATTTTTTAGCCCGACAGTTTGATGTTCACATTTACTTTTAACTGGAGTTCGATTGGTTATGTTCGTTCATCTTAGTTATACTTGTTCGTTTACGTTTGTGAATTGTTTATTTATCAAACACAAACACACTCATTTTCTTAACGAAGAACACGAACAAAAAAGCCCCTGTTTATTTAACTGTTCGTTTTCGATCATTTGTTCGGTTAAAGATAGACAAACAAACACGATGTTCACGAGTCGTGCCCGAGTGGTTTCGAGCTCGAGCTCGAAATTAAACGAGGCAGCTCAGCTAGGTTTGAGCTCGATTTTGAAGTTAAGCGAACCTAAGATCGAGCCGACGAGCCGAGCCGAGCCATGGTCGAATTTGGCTCGGTTACAAAAATGAGCCAACTTGTTTCAAATCAAGTTTTTTTAGCTAGTTTTATTCGAGCTTTTATCGAGCGAGCCACGGGCCCAAGGTTGGAGCCACGAGCTTTTTGAACAGCCCTCCAGCAACTGATATCAAATATATAATATTTTGTTTTATAGGAAAAAGCCAAGAGGAATTCTTATATCACCTGGACCTGGTAAGATCATGGTTGTGGCAATTATACCTCTAATATTTTACCTTAATTGGCTTTTGAAAAATAAAAAAAATATTTTACCTTAATTATATCAATTTTCTTATTATAGGTGCACCACAAGATTCGGGTATATCATTGCAAACAGTACTGGAACTTGGACCTGATATACCTTTGTTTGGTGTATGCATGGGATTACAGTGCATTGGTGAAGCTTTTGGAGGTGAATCTTTTTGACATTATATATTTGATACTTGCATCTACGTCGACCAGAGTTACTAACGATTACGGTTTTAAGAAAATTTGCTTCTGACACAGCCATGAAAATAATCAGCTTTTGGGTTGTCATTTCTAACTTGTTTAGTAAACAGGTCATATTCAGGTGGACCAGTTTAACCTATTTAATTAAATAAGTCGCGTGCGGGTTGATCGTCTGTTTAACATTAGTATTAAAAAGGTTTTATCAGGTTAACCTGCAACACATGTATATGACCCATTTACCGTTTTACAACTTTCTTTTTAATGATTTTTTATCATTTGCATGATTCTTTGTGTGACTTTTACTTTAACAAGTTAATATCTTTGAAGAAACACTAAGTGACCCGGTACAGATTATAGATAATCTGGGGGTTAAGTAATGTTTCCCACGGATGAGGTCTAACTGAGAAGGCTGTTCTTCAGGAGACCTGCAAAACAAACACCGTAAGCTCGTCACTGAGAAGGGGGGAGTTCCTCCTTGTGACCACCCTCCGGCGTGAGAATCAGACTAGGTTGCTCTGAATATAAGTGTATATTAAGAGATTGCTAGATAACTGGATATCAGATGATCTTACCATTCCAAGATATTGGAGTATTTATAGCCGAAGGTAGGTTTCCAAGAAGGTACAGCCGGCTGAATAGTATTCCTGTTCAACCAACAGTGGACTATGCACAGGCCATACTGGTTGGTGGGTAGGTTACGGCCAACAGTAACAAAGTCGGCTGCACTATTCCACCAACTGTAGTTTATGCACGTCCCACTTACTGTGGATTGTACGCAGGCCATGCTGGTTGGTGAATAGGTTACGGCCAACAGTAACATTATTCCACCAACTGTAGGCCGCGCATGCTCCTCAGTAAGGGTTGGTGAGTAGGCAGCGGCTAATAGTGACAAACAGTACTAGAGGGTGCTCCTCCTCGCCCTGTTGTCGATGAGCTGTCACCCTGTGATTGGCTCATGGGCTGTTCTGGTCAGATCGTCTGTCCTGTCCATACCTTGGTAGGCATGGTACAAAAGATCTTTCAGAATCAGACTGGCTCATTTAGGCGGGATTGTTCCCGCCTTGCTCATTTCTTCATGTGACTACTGAAGTAGCTAGTGTCTTGTGCGTGTAGCCCTGCTGTCTGCGGGTAGCCTTCCCTGATGGCTTGTATCCGCAACTGCGGGAACAGGCGGGGTACTTCACCATTGGGAGGCTTTCCCTGCGTGTTCAGCTTGTGTACTGCGCGTAAGATCCTTTGAGCATGGTGGGTCCTGCGGGAGCAGATGGCCTTTGCGCAGACGTCCCTGTTCAAGGTGAGTCTTGCGGGACCAACTGATCTCTGCTGGGACCTACCTCTTCAAGCCCCCCCAGTCCAATGTTCTTCTCATGAATGTTTAATAAAGTGAGGTGAACTTTTGGACTAATGTCACTTGCAAAGGGGTTTTGAAAAGGGGTTTCTAGTTTTAAGGTTCTCCGTGGGGATTCTTCCTGCGGGTTTCCTAATGTCACTTGCAAAAATTCCCGATTTTTTTGCTTGATCTTTGGGTATGATGCGGGTAGGTATGTAACTTTCTCGCAAGTCAGGAGCGTTGAGTCTCACTTATGTGGATTCTCCTTGAGGTTTTAGTGGTTTTGAACATAGTGATCAATTATGTTTAAACCACCAATTCCATCCTGGAGCCTCAAACAATGTATTTCTCGACGTTCCCGCTCTGCGGGGATGTTATTTCCGTTTCCACAAGCATTGCCCAGAAGATCCTTCCTGGTTTCAATTCCCTGCCGGGCGCTAGGAATGTTAAGGGTTTTGCCTTAACACTGTACCCGCGCTCGTCTTACGGTTACTTTACTTTCAAGGTACTCCTGGCGTCAATTCCCTGCGGGTGCTAGATACGTGAAGGGTTTTGCCTTAACACTGTATCCGCACCCGTCTTATAGTTACTTTGTTGCCGGGGTATTCTTGGCTTCAATTCCCTACGGGTGGTAGGTATGTGGAAGGTTTTGCCTTAACACTGTACCCGCATCCGTCTTATGGTTACTTGGTTGCCAAGGTAAGGGGTATTTTCCCGCTTACCTTTGAATCTTTTTGAATTTTGAATTTTGAAATTCGAAAGGTTGGTGAGGATAAGAACAGTCCAAACATCTGAAACGTCGTGTGACGGTTTCTTCTGACTGTGTCAGGACGTGCAGGAAGTTATGGTGACGTGACAGAACATGGTCATTCCAGTCGCTTTTTCAGGCGCGTGGGCATGATTTTTCGGGCGCGTGGCCGCGAAATTACTGGCACACGTCCTTTCAGCAGCTGTTGCCAGCTTGCTTTTTGCCACGTGTCATAGTTTTATTGCGCCCTTGATTTCTCTCTCATCCGCATTAAATTCACCGCATTAATTGCGATTACTATATAAAGGGGGAGAGGGTTATTTGCAATTCACACTTTTCACTCTTCTTCTTCTTAGTGATTTCCGGCAAATACTCCCCTTTTTCAGGCAAGCATTTTCCCGAAATCACTCTTCTTTCTGCAATAATGTCCTCTCGTGATGCTGAAGCTATAGCTGACGACAGGGGTACTGCTGGTGAGTGCCAGTGTGCTCTGCCCGGCGATCAGTACCGGTATGTTGTCAGGAAGTTCATGCTCGATCATCTCGAGCCTAAGTTTCCTGAATCCCACCAGACCGTGTACGATGCCCCCAGTGGCAAGATCGGGGTTTATGCTGCATTTTTTGTCTATGGGAATCTTAGATTCCCATTGACAAAATTTGTTTACCGTGTCCTTGAGAGGCATGGTGTCCATTTGACCGAGCTGCACCCCATGGCGATCGCCAAGATTCGCCATTTTGAGTGGGTGTGCCGGATTTTGGGCATCGATCCCCATGTGGACCGCCTGATGACCTTCTATACCTGGAGGTGCATCCAAGGGTGGTACACCCTGACGACCCGTATTAAGGGTCTGAAGATATGCGACACCGAGCGCAGTCTTCGTGCGTGGAAGCAGGAATTCTTCTACATTTCTGCCCGCGCCATCCCCCTTGCCTTGAAGTTTAAAAATGGCCAAGCGATACCGAGCCTTCACGCCCCCAACTACCAGGAGGCGGAATGGTTTTCGAAGATATCCCGGATCCAATCTCCGGTTTACCGGTTTGCGGAGTCCGGGATGGTCATGTTAGGGATGAGCCGGGTGTGGAAAGATGCATCTCTGGTTCCCATCCTCCTCGAATACGGTTTGAACTCTATTCCCTATGGTATGTCTTGTTTTTCTTTTTTGATACAAGTTTGTCTTCTAACTGTTTCTTTTTTTTTTTTTTTTTTTTTCAGAGGGAAATGATTTGGAGTCGCTTCTGTTTCCGCGGGAAGCCGACGGTCCCGCGCGGATGGGTACTCGTGCTTTGGACGAGGGCGAGTTGCCCATCCTGGAGCAAACAGCGGATCGGTTTGTGGAGGTCTATCCGCTGGGCCACGAGATCCTGAGCCAACGGCGGCCAGGTAAGGCGATATTCCTTCCTCAACCCCTTAATGCTGTACCCGCTATTGGAATTCTTGACCTGTCTTCTTCTGAGGAATCCTCAGATGCTCCTCCATTGGTGCGGAAGAAGAAAGCTGCTGCCGGCGGGAAAGGGAAGGAGAAGGCCTCCACGGCTGGTCCGGTGGTTCTATCTGACTCGGAGTCAGATAGTGAAGAGGTGGCGGGGAAGCCCGGTGGTGAGGAGACCACTGTTCCGGAGGCTGCGACCGTTACCGCCGGAGAACCAACGAAGACGACGGTGACCGGGACCAAGAGGCCGGCTCCATCGGGTTCCTCCCCGCCCGTCCGTACGTTCAGGGTCAAGAAAACCCGTAAGTACAATCATAATGTCTTTGCAGATTTATTACTTCTTAAATTTAACACTTTGTGCAGGCGTGTATGTTGACGCATTCCGGGGTGAAGCGCAGGGGGGTACTTCCCCGCCAATGACGGTAGGCTCGGTCAGCCTTCCTGAGGCGTCGACCCAGGCGCCTGCGTCTGCATCCGTTGGTCCAGTTGCTCATTCATTTGGGCCAACTGTTCCGGTCGAGATGACGTCACCGCCGGCAGTGAGTGCGATTTTTACAGCATCCTTCACGGAGCCGGCGGTTACTGCTGCTGCTGATGAGGCGGCTACCCCGACGGCGACCACGGCGGCTGCCACCATGCCCGCGCCACCGGCACCAATGGCCGGACCATCAGGTACGCGCAGGGCTTCCCGCCGATCTTTGCCACCTTCCCGTCTGCCTGACCTGTTGGATGGATTTCCTTTAGGTTCAGGTGATGGGTTTGGCGGTTATCGGCCTGTCATTGACCCTACAGGTGCGTAGGGTTCCTTTCTTTTTCCCTTATGTTTTTTATCATCTTTTCCTTACTGCCTTTGTTTCTTTTGCAGTGACGGATTCCAATGAAGTGTACGTTCCGCGATGGAACATACGCCGAGGAACAACCCTTCGCACACCTGTGGAGTGCGTGGACTGGGTTCGCCACGCTGCTCCCCCGGGTGCGTTGGGGGAAGCCATGGTTAGCTACCAGGAGGGTAGGCTAACCAATGAGCTTCGGGTTCTCCAGGCCCGGATGCAGCCGCGCGTCGAGCTGCTTTGTCGTGAAAACGACAAGTTGAAAGCAGCTCGCGCCAAGGACGTATCTGAGGCGCGTGCTCTTCGGGAGGAGAACCAACAGCTGGCGGCAGCTGCCGCCGACAAGGAGAAGGCCTTCAAGGCCCTCGAGGTTGAAGTTCAGGCGCGACTCGAGGCCCGCTCCAAGGCTGCCCAAGCTGTGAATGAACAGCTTCGGCTGGCCAGGGAGACTGCGCGAAACGCAACCGAGAGGGCTGCCCAGGCTGAAGCCGTTGCTGAGCCTCTGCGTGTGGAGAATGAGGAGCTGAAAGGCAAATTAGAGGCTCTCCAACGCGCTCATGATGCCTTGGCAATGGAAGATGCCAAGAAACTCCAGGAAATCCTGGACCAGAGGGGGGTGCTTGACCAGACCCAGCGGAAGCTTAAGGGCGTCGAAGAGGCTGCCGCAAAGGAAGTTTTACTTGCCAACCTTAACAAGAGCGAAGCCGAACGCGCCCATAACGAAGCTCAAGCTGCCCTCCAATGGCTTCTTCGAGAAGCGTTGCCTCAGGTATGTTTAACTTTGTCTTCACGCTTTTCTTTTGTAAGAAAAGGTTCTAACACTTGTATATTTTTTTTTTGTAGGTTGTGCGTCGGGTCTTTTCAGAGACCTCTTACGATGATGCTATGACCGCAGCCCTCAACGCTTCTCATGAGGATGGGGAAAAGGCCGGCTTCCTGCTTGGTCTAGGGTTTGTTGAGAAAGGCGTCCCGCCTTCCAACTTCCCTTTGTTCGATGTGGATACCGAAGCCATTTATGACCAAGCATTGAACCAATACGCCGCTTTCCCGCATCCAGTGGTGGAAAAGGTGGACGAAGTAGCTGTTGCTGATGATGGGTTAGCTGTTCTCAAAGCGTTCCTCGAACCACCCCGTTCTTCTGACGGAGCGGGTCCAAGTGGAAGCGGCCCTGAAGCTTGATCCCGAAGATCCCTTTCCATTGCTAAGATAGACTTGTATAGATTTACTCTTTCAGGCGGGTAGTAACCCGGCCATTCTTGTAATATATCATTGAAATATAAATCTTTTTGCGGATAAGATTGTTATTTCCTTCTTGGATTCCTTGCTTTATAAACTCATAACTTGCATACTTAGTTTTAGCAATTTTCCAAGTGTTTTAGAATAAGTTAACCTGTTGAACGTGGTTGATGATGGGTTAAAGTTTCGCTTCCTCCTTCGTGATTGTGCGGGTAGAACCGTCACTTGCACTTGGTAGGATGGCTAAATTTTAACTGTCATCTGACCTGCGTGTAGGTTTTCCTCATTTTTCCTCGAAATTTCTAAGTATTTAGGATAAGTTAACCTTTGAACGTGGTTGATAGTGGGTTAAAGTTTTGCTTCCTCTTTCGTGATTGTGCGGGTTGAACCGTCACTTGCACTTGGTAGGATGGCTAAACTTTACCCATACCTGACCTGCGTGTAGGTTTTCCTTATCCTTATTTCTAAGTATTATATATATTTTTTTTTTTTAGGATAACCTTTGAACGTGGTAGATGATAGTTTGAAGTTTTGCTTCCTTATTTGTGATTGTGCGGATAAGACCGTCACTTGCACTTACAAAGATGGCTAAACTTTACTTACATCATACCTGCGTGTAGGTTTCCCCTATTTTTAACGTTGTGTTTATGCGGGTTTTGCCGCCTTCCACACGCAATGACTTACTTCTCCTCATTTATGCGGTAAATACCGGCACCAGTGGGGAGTTCATAAGGATAAAGGTAAACACATTATGAAAGGAGAATCATTTCCATTAGAAGTGGCTCTTGGCCTTTTCTTTACAAGTTTTGGAATTGATCTACATATAACATTTGCGTAATTGAGCTCCATTCCATGTTCTTGGGATGGGAGTGCCATCGAGCCTTTCGAGCCGGTATGCGCCCTTTCCCAGAACCTGTTTGATAACGTATGGCCCTTCCCAGATCGGGGCCAACTTTCCTGGGCGTTCTTGGTTCGAAGCCTCGTTGTTACGCAGTATGTAGTCTCCTTCCTTGAAGTTGCAGAGTTTTACCCGCGTGTTGTAGTACTTTTGCATTTGTCGTTTGTAGTTCTCTTCACGCACTGCGGCTAAGTCTCTGCGTTCCTCGGTTAGCATAAGATCCAACCGTCTTTCCGCATCATTGTCTTCTGGCTGACTCAAGACCCTTGGTGAGGGTAGAACAATTTCGACCGGGACCATGGCTTCAGTGCCATAAGTGAGGCTGAACGGGGTTTCTCCCGTACTGGCCTTCTTCAACGTTCTGTTTGCCCAAAGGACGTGCGGAAGCTCGTCCACCCAGCCGGATCTGTGTTTCAAGAGTCTTTTCTTTATGCCTTCAACGATGCTTTTATTTGCTCTTTCCACCTCACCATTTCCTTGCGGGTGTGCCACTGAGGTAAAGGTGTGGGTGATTTGAAGTTCTTTTAGCCATTGTTGTAGCTTTTTGTCAGCAAAGTTGGTGCCGTTATCGCTCACCAAATTCTGGGGAATGCCAGAGATCATTGCTACACCCTCAGCTGTTGGCCATCCCATCATGCCATGGACTGAAGATACCACGGCGTTGAATCTTGCCATCCCGTCTCTTCCGAATAGGATGTCGTACGTATGATGTGGCTTTTTCATTACGACAAAATCCACGTCTTCTGTGCGTGAATGATTCCCATCAGTAAGAGTAACGGGGAAAGATAGGATACCCAGGGGTGTTTCTGTACTTCCGTCAAACCCTTCCATTGAAGCGTAGACCGTTTCCAAGCGTTCTTTGTCTTCATCATCCAGCTTATCAAAGAACTGTCTGTACATCACTGTCGACGATGCGCCGTTGTCAGCAAGAGTGCGTGAAGTGATGTAGTGCCCCAGCTGGCTTCTGATGACGATGGGGCCTTCTTTGCTGGGGCCTCCTGGCACTCTCGGGAAGCGCACCTCAGCTTCTTTCCACGCGCATGGTTCTGCCACCCGTCTTTTTCTTCCTCTGACCTTGCCATGAACCATGTTGATGCTGATATCGACGGGCTTTCGTCCGTTACCTCTGTACCGGTTGTCATTCCTTCCTCCCTTCCTGATCGATGCCACAAGATGTGCAAGCCTTCCGTCCTTGACAAATGTCTCAATAATATCTTTCAAGGATGTGCACTCTTCAGTACCATGACCCTTTGTCCCGTGGAAATCACAGGATTTGCTTTGATCCGCATTAGGTTTCTGCCGGATCAATGGGGCTTTAGGCCATGGTAATTTTTCCGTGGCAAATATCTCCGTGACGCTCTTCGTGAGTGGCGTCCACCGGTGTTTTCGGTTTGAAGGGTGTGTGTTGTCCCTTCCGCCAACAAGAGGGCGAGAGCTGGATGAGGTGTCAAAGTTTACCCTTGACTGCCAAATACCTAGCCTCCTCTTTTTGTTTTGCCGGGCGATCCGGACATTGTTCTCTCTGGTCCTCTGCGTGTAGAGGTGTGTACTCTGGGGAAGATCTCTTCCCAGTTGCTTTTCCGTCTCGGCAAAGCGCTTTGCCGCCGTCATGATGGCATCCCAAGTTGATGGCATGCCATCCTTACCCGTCAATGTGCGGATAAGTTCTGGGTATTCGGCGCCTTGGATGAAGGCGGCGCGAACCAGATCTTCACTTATGTTGCCGAGACTAAGCTTTTTGGAGTTGAAGCGAGTGATGAAGTCTAGTAGAGATTCATCCTCCTCTCTCACGCAGTTAAGGATCGTCCACTGCTCTTCAGTGTACTTCCTCTGTTGGCTGAAATGCTGGCTGAACTTGTTCTGAAAGTCCGCCCAGTCATATATGTGGTGGATCGGTAAACGATCGAACCATGCCCTGGCCGCTCCGACCAGAGTCATCTGGAACATGTAGCACCACGTGGGTTCCGTCCAGTTGCTGACGGTAGCCCCCGCAATGAACCTGTTCAAATGGTCGTCTGGGTCGGATAGACCATCGTAAGTGCCAATGTTGGACATTTGTTTGGCACTTCTCGGGGCGATTGCTTCCGCAATGTCCCTTGCGAACTTTGACTTCCCTGCATTTGTAGCAGTTGGTCTAAAGGTTTTGGAAAAGTCACGCGGGTTTCTCTCCACGATTGGTTTAAAGGCTTCCCCAAAATTCCTTTTTGGTTGGACGTCCGTTTCCTTACGCTTCCCTTTCGCCTTATGGCGAGGGTTCGCGTCGGTGTCGGACTCCAACTCGTCGTCTGAGTACTCGCAGTCACTGCTCATATTGAGGTGTTGGCGAGTACTGGCGAATTCGTCAGCCTGTTGAACTGAACGCAAGCGTTCGTCCAATTCGGCTTGGAATTCTCTTTGCCGTGCTTCGGCCCATGCCTTCACTTGATCTAGTGTTTGGCGAGGAACCTTCGTTCGTTTTTTCCAGTTGGGTATCGGAGAACCCCAATGGAATATTTACTCCACTTGCCCCGGCTTGGGTAGTCGGGGTAGTGTTCGTAAGGATTGTATAACCGCCGGTGTTTCCCCCAGTTGCTGGGGTTGTTACCGGGGTTTCTTGGTCGGTTACTGGCCTTTGAACCGGAGTAACGTTAACCATTTCTTCAGAAATTGTGAAAAAACTAAAGTAGTTCTAGCTTTTATACACGGATGGCGCCAATGAAGAAACACTAAGTGACCCGGTACAGATTATAGATAATCTGGGGGTTAAGTAATGTTTCCCACGGATGAGGTCTAACTGAGAAGGCTGTTCTTCAGGAGACCTGCAAAACAAACACCGTAAGCTCGTCACTGAGAAGGGGGGAGTTCCTCCTTGTGACCACCCTCCGGCGTGAGAATCAGACTAGGTTGCTCTGAATATAAGTGTATATTAAGAGATTGCTAGATAACTGGATATCAGATGATCTTACCATTCCAAGATATTGGAGTATTTATAGCCGAAGGTAGGTTTCCAAGAAGGTACAGCCGGCTGAATAGTATTCCTGTTCAACCAACAGTGGACTATGCACAGGCCATACTGGTTGGTGGGTAGGTTACGGCCAACAGTAACAAAGTCGGCTGCACTATTCCACCAACTGTAGTTTATGCACGTCCCACTTACTGTGGATTGTACGCAGGCCATGCTGGTTGGTGAATAGGTTACGGCCAACAGTAACACTATTCCACCAACTGTAGGCCGCGCATGCTCCTCAGTAAGGGTTGGTGAGTAGGCTGCGGCTAATAGTGACAAACAGTACTAGAGGGTGCTCCTCCTCGCCCTGTTGTCGATGAGCTGTCACCCTGTGATTGGCTCATGGGCTGTTCTGGTCAGATCGTCTGTCCTGTCCATACCTTGGTAGGCATGGTACAAAAGATCTTTCAGAATCAGACTGGCTCATTTAGGCGGGATTGTTCCAAGGCATCC
The DNA here is from genome assembly GCF_021521415.1 of Bidens hawaiensis. NCBI lineage: Eukaryota > Viridiplantae > Streptophyta > Magnoliopsida > Asterales > Asteraceae > Bidens > Bidens hawaiensis. Next base: position 30,730 of record NW_027497113.1, on the reverse strand, counting down.
CGCCTTGCTCATTTCTTCATGTGACTACTGAAGTAGCTAGTGTCTTGTGCGTGTAGCCCTGCTGTCTGCGGGTAGCCTTCCCTGATGGCTTGTATCCGCAACTGCGGGAACAGGCGGGGTACTTCACCATTGGGAGGCTTTCCCTGCGTGTTCAGCTTGTGTACTGCGCGTAAGATCCTATAAGCATGGTGGGTCCTGCGGGAGCAGATGGCCTTTGCGCAGACGTCCCTGTTCAAGGTGAGTCTTGCGGGACCAACTGATCTCTGCTGGGACCTACCTCTTCAATCTTTGTAGGGAAAATTGTGCGGTCGCCTTATGGTGTTATGCATGGAAAAAGTTCACTAGTTTATTACAATGAGGGCAAGTTCCCATCTTTGTTTGCTGGTATATCAAAGTATGTTCTAAACTTTATCTAAACTTAATCTTTTGATTATATTCAAAGTTTCTTTGCTTATATTTAAGTCCAAAAAAAGTATAACTTAACTCCACCTAATCTTGATGTTGAAATACAAAACCAAAAGATAGCTTTAATGTTTTCTTGCATCAACAACATTTGTTTGTCAAGACAGTTTTGAGTTGACCAAAACACTATTTGTCATTGCAGCCCGTTTACCGTTGGTAGATACCACAGTCTTGTGATTGATAAGGAAAGCTTTCAGAGTGATGCGCTTGAAATAACAGCATGGACAGAAGATGGACTCGTTATGGCTGCTCGTCACAAACTATATCCCCATTTGCAGGGACCATTCATTTTTCTTATTTTAATTCTTATTATTAAAATTATAATTAGGGTAATGCTATAGGTGCACCATCCCAAAAATTGTATATCTTGCCTGTCACATCATACGGGCCATACGACATTTTTCCTCCTATCATACTGTCCATATGATGTCATATGGGTCGTATAATATGGAGAAAAAATACGGGCCCGTATGGATTTTGCCCTTATATGGCCCGTATGATCCTTTTCACTCTATGAAACGGTCCGTATGACTATAATAAACGACCTCTTTGACCACTTTTCGCACTACCATACGGGTCATATGGCACGTTACTGACGTCTAGATGACATGTCTGTGGTGTTTGTATAGCTACCGCCAATTATAAACATCTAAATACATTGTTATCTTGTCTCACAGGGCGTGCAGTTTCATCCCGAGAGCATCATAACAACCGAAGGAAAAACAATCGTCGCAAACTTCATCAAACTGATCGAAAACAAGGAAACCGTTTCCGGGAACTAAAATCAAATCAAAACATTTCAATTTGTAGTCATCATACATTATCACATTAATGTTAAATAAAAACCATGATATAAACTTACATCATCCCTTATTAAAACACAAACTTTAACCATTCACTCTCACTTACTCTTAACACTAACTCCATCTTTCCCGGCAATAATAACCGCAGTCCTCTCACTTACTCTTAACACTAACTCCATCTTTCCCGGCAATAATAACCGCAGTCGCCATATCCAAAAACAACCCATGTTCCACCACCCCTTCAAACGCCGAAATCTCCCTCCCAGCCGCCCACGCATCCTTAATTGGCGTCTTGAAATACAAATCCACAATGTAATTCGAATTATCCGTAACATAAGGCTTCCCATCATCATTCAATCTCAACTTAGCATCACACTCTTCTTGTTTAAACAACTCTTGCAGCCTAACCAAATTATACTTCCAACAAAACTGCACAACCTCGACCGGCATTGCCAATCCGCTCCCACCGAGCCCCGACACCAGTTTCGAATCATCGACCACGACGACAAACTTATCCGAAGCGGCTTCGACCATTTTCTCCCTTAACAATGCACCTCCTCTCCCTTTGACTAAATTCAAATTCGGGTCGACTTCGTCCGCGCCATCGATTGCTAAATCGAGCTTCGGGTGATCGTCTAATACGGATAATGGGATTCCTAACGAAAGAGCCTGTTCTTGGGTTCTTTTGGAAGTGGGTACACCTATGATGTTTCTGAGTTCACCAGAGGCTAAGAGTTGGCCTAGTTTCGATACGACAAAGGCGGCGGTTGAACCGGTGCCTAGGCCGAGGATCATGTCGGATTTGACATACTCTAGGGCTTTGTCTGCGGCTAGTTTTTTAAGGTCGTCTTGGGTTAGAGGTTGGACTGGGGTGGGGGCTGAGAAGGCTTTGATGGTGAGGTGGCGGTGGCGGAAGGTGGTGGTGGTGTGACGGTGGAAGGTGGTGGTGGTGGTGGTGGTGGTGGTGGTGAAGGGTGGACGGGTGAGGAGAGATAGGGAAGACATGGTGGAGATGTGGATCAAGTGTTTGTGTTTCTGTGTTTGATGTTTGACTATGACGAGTTTGTGTGTTTTGAGAATGAAAGAGGTTTGGTTTTTAAAGGGTGGGACCACTTATTGTTGTCCACTTGGTTTCAAAGATTTTAGTTTTTTTTAATATGGTGATAACTTTTTTACTCTTTTTGAATTTACCTACCCACTTTTATTCAATTTCTATGTATTGATCCTTGTTTTTAGGGGTATTGGTTTTTAATACTTTAGACTTTCATCTGTTGGTTAATATTATTTTCAACTTTTATCCTATTTGTTTCTGAAACTCTCAAACTTAACAGACCCTAACTCCGTTAGTTTTCTTCCTGACGTGGCATTGTTCTTGCTGGCGTGGATTTGTCTTTGCCAAAGGTGTTTTGTTGCTCCACCACAACCCAACATAATTACCACCCACCACTATACATTTCTTCTCCATTTCCATAGCTTCAAACGAACATCCCCTTCTCTATATAAGTCAAGAACACACCTCCATCATCACTATTGCTCTTTGGAGAACACGCTACTTAGTTTCCACCATAATCACCTAACTAGTAGCCAGAACCACGGTCGTCAACAACTCAACACCGGAGTACAACCATCAAAACCAAATCCAACCGAATTCATTACAATCTCTATCATAACCCTGTAGAATCCGACAATTCCTCTTGGTTTCAAATCACACCTTTATCTATATACTTCCCTCGCTCAAAATCGGTCACTTATGTTATCATTTTGCCATTGTTGCCGTCGATTCTACCGACCAAGCTCCATTGTCATCGATTCGTAACCAAATCGAGGTAATAATACCATCACTTTACTCGTTTTCATTTACCAAATAGAAGCCCTAAGGTCCTGACTGTTAATTTGAATATCTGAAATGAATTTTAAAAGGAAATTGGGATGGTTCCTAGAGTTAATAGTTGAAGAAGATGAAGTTTTATTTTAATTTGTTTTCAGTTTGTAACCAACAAAAATGGTAAAGAAAGGGAGACGGTGGTGGTGGGTGGTGATTATGATGGGATTTGGCCGGTGTCGTTAGATGGTAAGATGGGTATCGGCTCTTTATAATAAAAGGTTGATGGAGGAGGTTATAAGGGCTAGTGGGGTTGGGTAATGGTATGGGTTCCAACTTTTTTTTATTATAATTTAATTAGTATGTGTCACATCAGCAAGAACATTGTCACGTCAGCAAGAAACAAATAGGGTAAAAGTTAGGAGTGATAGATAACAAATCGAAAGTTGGGAGTGGTATCTAACAACGAGTAAAAGTTGAGAGTATTAAAAACCAATACTCCTTATTTTTATTATCATTATTATAACTTTTTTAACCATCAACAAATATAGGAATGTCTAGGTATTAGTTATGAGGTGATTTAATAGTAAAAGGTCACAATCAGCTGACTAAATCCAACCATACGAAGTTTAAACGTCTCCGAGTTATTTTCAGTTCTGGGAAAAACCCACATGCTCGAAAGGGCACTGATGGTAAAACATGGACGTCCTCAGGATTAAATTGGAGATCACAAAGATCTCATTCTTCCTTCATTTAGCCACTTATACCTTAACCAAAGTGTTGTTTGTGGTGATTGAACATGGGTCTCCATTGAGAAACCTAGGCTTCCTACCTCTACACCACATTGGAAATGATTATGTACCGATCCTTGTATCTCGTACAAGTGGTGAAAACTAGTTTTGGTATGTTATGGAATATCATTATTCCTGAACTCAATGTCTATATTACCTTGCAAATTGCATGTAAAAGAGTAGTTGAACAAACATCAAGTAAAATAGTACCCGACGATCCACAACCAGCTGGGTATTTATTCCATAACAAGATACCATGTAATCCTTTAAAAAGTGTTCCGCATGTGTTATATCAGCTCCACATTTCCTTTCCTTTGTATCAAAATTAAAACATAAAGTTCAATTATTTGGAGTAAACAAGTAATTAGTTTATCTAACTAGTTTATCAGAATCCAAGTCGAAATTAGACGAACGGGGTCTTATTTGTTGACATAAGATCTAATTGTAGGTGAAGGACTCATAGCAAATTATATATAACTTTTATTGAAAATTTGGATTTTATTAATTAAAACTATTAACTTGATGGTTGATAATAATTCATACTTACAGTTTGACAAATGATAAACTTAACTTTTACTTTTGTTCCCAGAAGCAATTACGGTAGCATAATCATCATATATTTATACTTGAGTTTCACTCGATTTCTCTCTCAATAATAATTATGAACAAAATGAAGAAACCTACTAGCGAAATTGACTATTAAGTAAATGTAAATTGAGTGTAAAGTCCATGATGATTTATGATTGTGCTATCGGGATTATTGTTGATGGCAATAAAAATGAAAGTTAAGATCATCATTGGTTAAACTATAAGTATTAATTATTATCGGTCAGACGGTCATCATGTGATAGTTTGAATTATTAAATTCAGTTTTCCTTTTTATTTGATACAAGTCAATACAACCCGCATTCCCCCAACAACTGCTAAGCCTACTTAACCCAATCCAACAGGCTCTCCTTAAAGCGAGGTATAAGTCCAATAGAGCAGCCCAACACCAGATTATTTTTCTCTTAAACAAAACACAAAAACAAATAATAAAAAATAGTTGGATCATTGAATTAAAAGTAACACACATTTTCAGATTATTAACCATTAAATGGATGCTCTCGTCCCCATTTCAGAAACACATTGCTGCCATTATTCGGATTAAAGTTGAAATATATACTTCTTATCTTGTCTAGTAATATGATATTTACAAAACTTTTTATTTATATATTTATTTTTTATTTGTTGGGTCGTCTTCATCAAGATATCAAAAGTTATTCACCAAAATCTAAATTCACTAGTAAGTTAACTTTTGTTATAATACCTTTTTTTATTTAAAATATCACCATATGATGTAATTTGGATATGTGCCTTATGAAACATATAACTATGATCAAGCTATCACTTTGTTCTTGAATGAAACCTTTCTAGAGAAACCTTGTTAAACTGACACTCGAAGCGAAGAATCACTGCTTTCGATTCCCCAAAAGTAAAAAAGAAGCCAAGATGTATTCCAAAAAAAAAAACATATGTAAACTAAGATCATATATATAAGATACTATGCTACAATGTAGATCAAAGTTATTTTTTTTCATAAAAATTTTCTTTTAACATTTTTTTTATTTTCTGTAAATGACATGCTGGGGCCTTGTTTAACCATAAGGGTGTCCTAGAATATATTTCCTTTAGCTAGATTAAGTTCTCTTCATATTGAAGCTTTTTCAAAAGCACAACTCTACCTTGATTCCAAACCTATGATATCAAGCAACCTTTACACAATTATGTTCTTTTTTTGACTATATATTCAGATTATCTAAAGTAAACCATAAAACAACTATAACTTAAAAAGAAGTGATCAGAAACATCCACTGATCATCATTTGCAATGGATTACGCCGTTACCCGAGAGGCCTTCTTGAGGAGCGGCTCAAGAATCACAGTAGCCGCACACGTGTTTGGTATATTGGCTAACATCCTTATGCTTATTTGGTTGTTACACTATCGTGAAGGACTCGACCTTGATTCATCCAACCCTTACCGCGTATTCAATGTAAAATAGTTACCTTCATTCTCTTAACCATGCTCTATTAAATCCTCAAATTTTTCGTTATTAATTAAGTGATCATATTCATATCCCATTTCAGGTTCACCCTTTCCTTATGTTCTTTGGATTCATATTTCTCATCGGTGAAGGTAAGTTTTCTCTTGAATTACGTATCTGGATTGATATGTTAACCGTATTTATGTGTTAACGAAGCAGCGATGATGGCATACAAGACGGTAAGAGCAGAGAGGCAGATCCAGAAGTATGTACACATGTTCTTACACCTTTCGGCACTTGTTTTGGGCATTGTTGGGATTCATGCAACATTCAAGTTCCATAATAAGATGAATATACTAGATATGTATAGCTTGCATTCTTGGATTGGTATGGGCACTTTCTGCCTTTTCATATTGCAGGTAATATACAACTTTATTAGCTAATAATATTATCATACTAGTACTACTCACATATTTTGAAAGATTGATACAAAACTTTATATACTACTTTTCCCGGTCCTTCCTGAACCTACGAATAACTTTGTTATGAGTCTGATTTTACTGGGTACATTTGTTTGTTTTTTTATTCTTCACTTGTAATAAAACTGCTAAAGAGGAACTAGGCAACCGTTTATTTTAATTGATACTATATAGATATATATAATTATATCCAACGTGACAAGTTTAACGCGAGACTTATAGGACTAATTGTGCAAGTGTTTGAATATTAATATTGTTAGAACTTAAATATCTTGAATTAAGACCTTGTATATTTTGGGCAGTGGCTATTCGGGTTCAGTTTGTTTGTATTTCCAAAAGCATCAGAGGTGACAAGAACAAGGCTATCACATTGGCACGTGTTGGGCGGAAGAATGTTGTTATATATGGCGATATGTGCGGCTCTAACCGGACTGATGCAGAAGTTCACATTCATGCAGCTCACAAATAATAGAGAAAGTTATGTGATCAACTTTCTTGGTTTGTCAATCCTTTTGTTTGGTATCGCGGTTGATTTTTCAGTCTCTCTTGGTCGTTACGCTTCGCATACTTAAATGGTTTGTTCTTTTTCCTTTTGCTTGGATTTTCTAATATGTTTTCAATATATTTGATTTGTAAGAAGTGAAGAATTTATTAAATTAATTGGTTGGTTTTGTGTTACAAATTGATTGCCATTGTTGCTTAATAGCTGCATATTACTACTACCTTAGTTGATTTATGATTTATATAAGCCATTGACATAGTGCTATTTACCACTTGATGAAAAACTAATTTGAAGGGACTAAAGATATAATTTGAATAAAAGATATTTAACCAACACATTTAATCAAATCCAAACTAACATATTCTATATCAAGTAACCTTTGTAGTGAGAAAATCGAATGCTGAAGAAACACTAACCGGACCCCGGGCAGATTACGGGTAACCTGGGGGTTAGATAGATGTTTCCCACGAGGGGTTAGACCCAGAGAAGATGGTTCTTCTGATAACCTGCAAAACAGACACCGTGAGCTCGTCACTGAGAAGGGGGGGGGGTTCCTCCTTGTGACCACCCTCCGGCGTGAGAATCAGACTAGATTGCTCTTTAAATATAAAAGTATATTAAGAGATTGCTAGAGCAGATATCAGGTATATATGATAAGATAAGATGTTGTAAGATGATCATACCATTGGGGTATTTATAGCCGAAGGTAGGTTTCCAAGGGGTTTAGCCGGCCCAACACGCTACCAACTGTAACCTATGCACGTGCCCTGCCTGTGAGTGGTGGATAGGTAGCGGCTGACACAGAGCAGGCGTGTCGTGCACTCTTCCTCTTCTGCCAACTACAGGCTAGGCACGTGGTATGGCAGGAGTTGGTGGGTAGGCGGCGGCTATTGGTCACAGTGCTGTGGCGTGCTGTCTGCCATGCTGCTGTCAGTGAGCTGTCGCATTCTTGGTCAGATCTTTTGTCTGTACCTCGTCAGGTATCACACAAAAGATCCTCCATCATACGGACTGGCTCATTTAGGCGGGAGTTTTCCCCCTCCCGCCTTTGCTCATTCCTTCAGGTGACACTGGGGAGAGTTAAGTGCCTTGTGCGTGTAGCCATGCTGCGCGGGTGGCCAGTCCCTAATGGCTTGTATCCGAGGCTGCGGGGACAGGCGGAGTCCTTCACCATTGGGAGGCATTTCCTGCGGGACCAGCTTGCATACTGCGCGTAAGGACGTCATGTCTCCGAGCATGGTTGGTTCTGCGGAACCAGTTGGTCTTTGCGCAGACGTCCCTGTTTAAGGTGAGTCTTGCGGGTCCAACTGGGCTCTGCTGGGACCTACCTCTTCAAGTCCCCCCAGTCCAATGTTCGTCTCATGCATGTTTAATAAAGTGAGGTGAACTTTTGGACTTAAGCAGAGGGTTTTGAAAAGGGTTTTTGTAAGGTTTTCCATGGGGATTCTTCCCGCGGAAGTCCTTGTCACTTGCAGAAATGCCCGAGTTTCCTGCTTGGTCTTTGGGTATGATGCGGGTAGGTCTATAACCTCCTCGCAAGTCGGGAGCGTTGAGTCCTACTTGTTTAGATTCTCCATGAGGTTTTGGTGGTTTTGAACATAGTGATCAATTATGTTAAAACCACCAATTCCATCCTAGAGCTTCAAACAACGTAGTTCTCGACGTTCCCGCTATGCGGGGATGTTATTTCCGTTTCCGCAAGCATTGCCCAGAAGATCCTTCTTGGTTTCAATTCCCAGCGGAGCGTTAGGTATGTGAAGGGTTTTGCCTTAACACTGTACCAGCGCTCGTCTTACGGTTACTTTACTTCCAAGGTATTCCTGGCGTCAATTCCCTGCGGGTGCTAGGTATGTGAAGGGTTTTGCCTTTACACTGTACCCGCACCCGTCTTATAGTTACTTGGTTGCCGAGGAATATTTGGCTTCAATTCCCTGCGGGTGCTAGGTATGTGAAGGGTTTTGCCTTTACACTGTACCCGCATCCGTCTTACGGTTACTTGTTCACCAAAGTTTACTTGGCTTCAATTCCCTGCGGGTGCTAGGTATGTGAAGGGTTTTGCCTTTACACTGTACCCGCATCCGTCTTACGGTTACTTGTTTGCCAAGGTTTTACTTGGCTTCAATTCCCTGCGGGTGCTAGGTATGTGAAATGTTTTGCCTTCACACTGTACCCGCATCCGTCTTACGGTTACTTGTTTGCCAAGGTAAGGGGTATTTTCCCGCTTTTTTTTTTTTTTTTTTTTTTTGAATCTTGTCTTCAAATTTTAAATTTGAAATTTGAAGAGTTGGTAGATGGATAAGAACAACCCAATACCTCAAACGTCGTGTGACGGTTTCTTCTGACGGTGTCAGGACGTGCCAGAAGTTATGGCGACATGACATTATGTGGTCATTCCAGTTGCTTTTTCAGGCGCGTGGGCACGGGATTTCGGGCGCGTAGCCGCGAAATCTCTGGCATACGTCCTTGTGACAGATGTTGCCAGCTTGCTTTTGCCACGCGTCATAGTTTTCATTGCACCTTTGATTTCTCTCTCTTCCGTATTAAATTCATCGCATTAATTGCGATTACTATATAAAGGGGGAGAGGGTTATTTGCAATTCACACTTTTCACTTTCATCTCTTCTTCTCAAGTAATTTCCGGCGAATTTTTCTGTTCAGTAAAGCATTACCCTGAAATCTCTTTTCATCTTTCTTCCACCATGTCTTCTCATGATGCTGATGACCAGAAGACTGCTGGCGAATGCCAGTGCTCTCTTCCTGTCGATCTGTACCAGTATATCGTCAGGAAGTTCATGCTCGAGTCTCTCGAGCCTGAGTTTCCTGAACCCCACCATACTGTGTACGATGCCCCTAGTGGCAAGATCGGGGTTTATGCTGCATTCTTTGTCTACGGAAACCTTAGGTTTCCGTTGACAAAGTTTGTGTACCGTGTCCTGGAGAGGCACGGTGTGCACCTGACAGAGGTGCACCCCATGGCCATTGCCAAGGTCCGGCACTTTGAGTGGGTGTGCCGGATACTGGGCCTTGAGCCCCTCGTTGACCGTCTGATGACCTTCTACACTTGGAGGTGCATCCAGGGGTGGTACACTCTTACAACCCGTATCAAGGGTTTAAAGATTTGTACCACCGAGCGGAGTCTTCGCTCATGGAGAAGAGAGTTCTTCTTCATATCCGCTCGCGCCATCCCCATCGCCATGAAGTTCAAGAATGGCCAGGCGCTTCCGAACCTTCCCGCCCTCAACTACGAGGAGGCGGAATGGTTCTCGAAGATATCCCGGGTCCAGTCCCCGGTTTTCCGTTTTCCGGAGTCGGCGATGGTGATGCTGGGGATGAGCCGGGTGTGGAAGGCGGCGAATGCGGATAAGGTTCCGATCGTCCTTGAATATGGTTCGAACTCTGTCCCTTATGGTACGTCTTGTTTCATTTTGCTGACTTCGATTTTTTCTAACTTTCTTGTTGATTTCAGAGGGGAACGATCTTCAGTCGCTCCTGAACCCGCGGGAGGAAGATGGTCCCGCGCGGATGGGTACTCGTGCTCTGGACGAGAACGAGTTGCCCATCTTAGAGCAGACCGCGGGTCGGTTCGTGGAGGTTTACCCGCCAGGCCAAGAGATCCTGAGCCACCGACGGCCAGGTAAGCCTATCTTCTACCCTGAACCTCTCAATGCTGTGCCTGCTGCTGGAGTTGACATTTCTTCTTCTGAGGAATCCGCAGAAGGTCCTCCACTGGTGCGGAAGAAAAAGGCTGCCGTCGGGAAAGGCAAGGAGAAGGTGGCCTCTACGGCCGACCCGGTAGTCCTATCTGACTCGGAGTCAGATAGTGCAGAGGTGGCGGGGAAGCCCGGTGGTGAGGAGACCACCGCTCCGGAGGCTGTAGCTGTTACCTCCGGGGAGGCAGCGACGACGACGGTTACCGGTGTCAAGAGGCCGGCTCCATCGGGTTCGCCCCCGCTCGTCCGTACGTTCAAGCTCAAGAAACCCCGTAAGTACCCCCATAATTCTTGTCTAGATTTGTTGTTTCAAATAAATTTTTCTAACACTTTTGCTTGTGCAGGTGTGGATGTTGACGCATTCCAGGGTGGAGTTGGAGCAAGTATTCCCCCGCCAATGAGGGAAGGCTCGGTCAGCCTTCCCGAGGCGTCGACCCAGGCGTCTGCGCCTGCTTCCGTTGGTTCCAGCCTTCCTGAGGCTGTTCCAGCTGAGGTGTCTCCGCCGGCCGTGAGTGCAATTTTTACAGCATCTTTCACGGAGCCGGCGGTTACTGTTGCTGAGGAGGCGACGCCAACAATGGCTACCACAGCGGCTGCCACTATACCTGCGCCACCGGCACCGACGGCCGGACCATCAGGTACGCGCCGGGCTTCCCGCCTATCTATGCCACCTTCCCGTCTGCCTGACCTGTTGGATGGATTTCCTTTAGGTTCAGGTGATGGGTTTGGCGGCTATCGGCCTGTTATTGACCCTACAGGTACGTAGGGTTCTTTTTCCTTTGTATATTTTTGTCATCTTTTCCTAACTGCCTTTGTTTCTTTTGCAGTGTCGGATTCCAATGAAGTGTATGTTCCAAGATGGAACATACGCCGAGGAACAACCCTTCGCACCCCTGTGGAGTGCGTGGATTGGGCTCGCCACGCTGCTCCTCATGGTGCGTTGGGGGAAGCCATGGCTAGCTACCAGGAGGGTAGGCTAACCAATGAGCTTCGGGTTCTCCAAGCCCGGATGCAGCCCCGCGTCGAGCTGCTTTGTCGTGAAAACGACAAGTTAAAAGCAGCTCGCGCCAAAGAAATATCTGAGACGCGGGCTCTGCGGGAGGAGAACCGGCAGTTGGCCGCTGCCGCCGCCGAGAAGGAGAGAGCATTCAAGGCCCTCGAGGTTGAAGTCCAGGCGCGACTCGAGGCCCGCTCCAAGGCTGCCCAAGCTGTGAATGAACAGCTTTGGCTGGCTAAGGAGACTGCGCGAAACTCAACTGAGAGGGCTGCCAAGGCTGAAGCTGTTGCTGAGCCGCTTCGCGAAGAGAATGAGCAGCTTAAATGCAAATTAAAGGCTCTTCAGCATGCTCATGACGCCTTGGCAATGGAAGATGCCAAGAAGCTGCAGGAGATCCTTGACCAGAGGGGGGTGCTTGACCGCACTGAAAGGAAACTCAAAAGCGTCGAAGAGGCTGCCGCCAAGGAAGTTCAACTTGCCAACCTTGATAAAAGCGGAGCCGAACGTGCTTACAAAGAAAGTCAAGCTACCCTCCAATGGCTGCTTCGAGAAGCGTTGCCTCAGGTATCTTTATCTTTTTCTTTACGCTTTCCGCTCGTAATTAGAAAATGTTCTAACTTGTATTCTTTTGTAGGTTGTGCGTCGGGTCCTTTCAGAGACCTCTTATGACGATGCGATGAGCGCAGCCCTCAACGCTTCTCATGAGGATGGGGAGAAGACTGGCTTCCTGCTTGGTCTAGGGTTTGCTGAGAGAGGCTTTCCGCCCTCCAACTTCCCTTTATTCAATGTTAATACTGAAGCTGCTTATGACCAAGCTGTGAACCAGTACGCTGCCTTCCCGCATCCAGTGGTGGAGAAGGTGAATGAAGCTGCTGCTGCTGATGATGGGCTAAACATCCTTAAGGCTTTCCTTGGGCAGCCGCGCTCTGACGGTGCTGGTCCAAGCGGAGGTGGCCCTGAAGCCTGATCCTGAAGATCCCTTCCCACTGCTAGGATAGACTTAGCTTTGTATAGATTTCTTTTAGGCGGGTAGTTACCCGGCCACTGTTGTAATATATCATTGAAATATACGATTGTTATTCCTTTCATTGGATTCTTTGCTTTATAAACTTATGACTTGCATACTTAGTTTAAAATAGCAATTTTCCAAGTGTTTAGAATAAGTTAACCTGTGAACGTGGTTGATGGGTTAAAGTTTTGCTTCCTCTTTCGTGATTGTGCGGGTAGACCCGTCACTTGCACTTAGTAGGATGGCATAACTTTACCCATATCTGACCTGCGTGTAGGTTTACCTGTTGAGGATAAGTTAACCTTTGAACGTGGCTGATAATAGGTGTGAAGTTTTGCTTCCTCTTTCGTGATTGTGCGGGTAGACCCGTCACTTGCACTTAGTAGGATGGCATAACTTTACCCATATCTGACCTGCGTATAGGTTTACCTTTTCCTCTTAAGAATTTTGAACCGTCCCACGCGCGGTTGTTGATAGGTTGGTGCAGTTCCCTCGAATGATTCATGCGGATAGACCAGCACTTTCATATGGTAACTTTTTTCCCCTTCAACTGACCTGCGTGAAGGTTTATCATGCTTTTTGGGTTCGTGCGGGTAGGACCGCCTTCCCATGCAATGACGTTTTTTGTAATTATGCGGTGAAAACCGGCATATTAGTGTGTACAAAAGTATAAATGTAAATCATCAGCTTCGACGTTTGAAAGAGAATCATTTCCATTAGAAGTGGCTCTTGGCCTTTTCTGTACAAATTGGAATTGATTACATGCAAACTGTGTAATTGAACTCCCTTCCATGTTGGGACAGGAGTGCCATCGAGCCGACACGCACCTGTTTCGGGATCTCGTTCTTTACGCAGCATGTAGTCTCCATATTGAAGCTGATTTTTTATTCGTGTTTACCCCAGCCATGGTTCCACACGCACCTGCCTGCCTGCTTAGCTTTTATTTCGCCACGAGGTGTGCGAGCGTCCCATCTCTGACGAATGTTTCGACCATGTCTTTTACGTCTATGCATTCTTCAGTGTTGTGGCCTTTTGTTCTGTGATAGTCACAGTACTTGCTCCGATCAGCATCGTGACGATGTCGGATTACTGGAGGCTTTGGCCATGGGAGCTCTTCAGTAGCAAATATGTCAGTGACGCTTTTGGTAAGTGGCGTCCATCTGGAGTTCCGGTGCAGCTTTACATTATCCCTTTCACCCAATCGGTGCTGTAAGCCGGATGAGGTGTCAAAGTTTACCCTTGACTGCCAAATGCCTTGCTTCCGTTTTTTGTTCAATCGGGCGGTGAGGACGTTGTCCTCTCTCGTCCTCTGGGTGTAAAGGTTTGTGCTCTGCGGAAGGTCTCTACCCAGTTGCTTCTCCGTTTCCGCATAGCGTTTGGCTGCTGTCATGATGCCATCCCATGTGGATGGCATTCCATCTTTACCCGTTAGGGTGCGGATAAGCTCTGGGTCCTGCGCGCCCTGGATGAAGGCTGCGCGAACAAGATCCTCGCTGATATTGCCCAAACTTAACTTCTTTGAGTTGAAGCGAGTGATGAAGTTTGGCAGAGATTCATCTTCTTCCCGTATGCATTTGAGGATTGTCCATTGCTCCTCGGTATACTTTCGCTGCTGGCTGAAGTGTTGGCTAAACTTCTGCTGGAAGTCTGCCCAGTCGTAAATGTGGTTAACCGGTAAACGATCAAACCAAACCCTAGCAGCCCCCACCAGCGTCATTTGAAACATGTAACACCACGTGGGTTCCGTCCAGTTGCTGACGGTTGCCCCTGCTATGAACCTGTTCAAATGGTCGTCTGGGTCGGACATACCATCATAAGTGCCTATGTTGGGCATTTGTTTGGCACTTTTTGGGGCAATTGCTTCCGCAATGTCCCTTGCAAATTTGGACGTTCCCGCATTTGCAACGTTCGGTCTGAACGTTTTGGAGAAGTCTCGTGAACTTCCACCTGTATTTTTTGGTTTGAAGGCTTGTCCAAACTGCCTTTTCGGTTGGGGTTCCGTTTCCTTACGCTTCCCTTTCGCCCTGTGGCGAGGGTTTACGTCGGAGTCGGATTCCTCCGAGTCAAAGCATTCGAACTCGTCGGCCTGTTGCACGGAACGCAAGCGTTCGTCCAACTCAGCCTGGAATTCCTTTTGCCGTGTTTCCGCCCATGCCTTAACTTCATCAAGAGTTTGGTGGGGGAGCCTTCGTTTCTCAAACTGGGTATCAGTGGACCTCAGTAGACGATCTTTTACTGCACTTGCCCCAGCTTGAGTAACTGGGGTAGTGTTCGTAAAATTTGCTTCACTTGGCCCGACTTGGGTAGCCGGGGTAGTGTTTGTAAAAACTGTGTTGCCGGTGTTCTCCCCAGTAGCTGGAGTTGTGGTTACCGGAATTTCTCTAACCATCTTTGAAGTTTGAAAAAACTGGAGAAAAATGTAGTTCTAGCTTTATGCACGGATGGCGCCAATGAAGAAACACTAACCGGACCCCGGGCAGATTACGGGTAACCTGGGGGTTAGATAGATGTTTCCCACGAGGGGTTAGACCCAGAGAAGATGGTTCTTCTGATAACCTGCAAAACAGACACCGTGAGCTCGTCACTGAGAAGGGGGGGTTCCTCCTTGTGACCACCCTCCGGCGTGAGAATCAGACTAGATTGCTCTTTAAATATAAAAGTATATTAAGAGATTGCTAGAGCAGATATCAGGTATATATGATAAGATAAGATGTTGTAAGATGATCATACCATTGGGGTATTTATAGCCGAAGGTAGGTTTCCAAGGGGTTTAGCCGGCCCAACACGCTACCAACTGTAACCTATGCACGTGCCCTGCCTGTGAGTGGTGGATAGGTAGCGGCTGACACAGAGCAGGCGTGTCGTGCACTCTTCCTCTTCTGCCAACTACAGGCTAGGCACGTGGTATGGCAGGAGTTGGTGGGTAGGCGGCGGCTATTGGTCACAGTGCTGTGGCGTGCTGTCTGCCATGCTGCTGTCAGTGAGCTGTCGCATTCTTGGTCAGATCTTTTGTCTGTACCTCGTCAGGTATCACACAAAAGATCCTCCATCATACGGACTGGCTCATTTAGGCGGGAGTTTTCCCCCTCCCGCCTTTGCTCATTCCTTCAGGTGACACTGGGGAGAGTTAAGTGCCTTGTGCGTGTAGCCATGCTGCGCGGGTGGCCAGTCCCTAATGGCTTGTATCCGAGGCTGCGGGGACAGGCGGAGTCCTTCACCATTGGGAGGCATTTCCTGCGGGACCAGCTTGCATACTGCGCGTAAGGACGTCATGTCTCCGAGCATGGTTGGTTCTGCGGAACCAGTTGGTCTTTGCGCAGACGTCCCTGTTTAAGGTGAGTCTTGCGGGTCCAACTGGGCTCTGCTGGGACCTACCTCTTCAGTAGGTAATTTTGTAACAAAAACAACTAATTATGAAAAAAAAAACAGAAAGAAAACTTTATGAGAGCAAGCAATGATGACGAATAATATCAAAACGGTGGCAACAAGAGGCACAACGACATGCTATGGTGACAAGTGCGTATACTGTGACTGGGCCGCATCAACAAGTATAAAACAATTAAAACCTAATTTTATCCACGTAACGAACCATGACATGTAAATTTTATTTGTTCGCTATTAAACAACCTGGTATCACCGATAGATAAATCTGTCGAAAATCCATTGGTGAAAGTCATCACTGATGTGTATCCGTTGGTGAGAGTATGTTTGCAATAAGGGTCCGAGCAATTTGATTAATGAGGGAATTTACTGAGGGAGCGTGCTAAAGCTTACATTCGATCACTGAGGGGTTACTAACGGGTAAATAAGCTAGAAATAAAATAAGACCAAATAGTAAATTAAAAAACACATGAATTTAGGGGTTGTAATTTTTGAAATTGAGATACATGTTTGGTAAACCAAGCAGCAAACCCCTTTTCCTTAAGTTGATCCACATTTGCACTAGTAACATTTGGATATTTGTAACGTATACGTTAACATACAAGGTAATGAAAGGTGTGTGTGTATCTTATATGTTTCATGATCATCGAGCCTACTAAGTTTCCTGCCTTTATCATATAATATTGACTAGACATTGAATATGCTTAGTCGATCGTCATGAGCCATAGTAGCAAAGATGCCAAAACCGAAATTTCTTGACACATGATTATGTCTTGTTTCCATCTCCAGATCAAATATAGGGAGCAATAGCAAGATAGTTCGCTACCAAATAGGACTCAACTACAAACTCCTCATAGCTTGCCTTGTTTTCTGATCGTTCTTGCTTGGAAAGATACATCCACCGGTATTAGATGAGAAGACCCAAAATAGATTAACGGCCAGATATATCATTGAGTGTTTCATTGAGTCAAATATATTTATACGCCTAAGAGTACCTATTGTCATGAATGTAAATCACCTACAAATAAAACATCTTACATATTGCCACACGACATAATATGCGGACATGGGAAACCAACTCCAAGTACGAGTTTGCATTTTTTGATACGAACTTTGCAGAATATGCACTGACGACATAGCGTTTTAATTTCGAGACCAACCATTCCAACAAAACATTAACCAATATCTAGACTCCTTACTACCTTGTCCCACAAATCACACCAAAAATGGTCGTTTATGTTTGAAATACATTGAGGTTGCCATTTCTAGAAATTTAAATACTCGATGAAGAAATGTCGAGCAAGACTGTCATTGCTATTTATAAAAAATGTTACTGATGGATTTCTGACAAATATGTTGTCAGTGATGGCCCTTCTACGACAAACACCGAAAAGCCTGGGTGGTAACTTTATCAGAATTTTTATCCAGTATAGTATTACAGACGAAATATCAAGGGGTTACTGACACGTACTTCGACCCACACCTACAATCATCTGAAAAGAATGGGTGGGTAACGAGTTGTCGATAATACTAATTTGTTTAGTAGTGGTTCGCAGCTCTATGTAGTAGTTTGTTATGTTATAGGTGAAAATATTGTCCAATAGATACCAAAGATTCAATGAGTGTTCTAAAACACATATTTAAGCAAGAAGTAGATTACTTAAACATGCTAGCAACTATTATAAATGTGATAAGTAATGCGGTTATGTAAATACATATTTTACCCTTTTTCTTTCCCTCAACATATGTGCCGACCATCTCTATAGCAACGGCATCTTGGGCCATTAGCGTTGTCACTTTGTCGATGACATGTTGTGGCTATAATTAAAACGGGTTCGATGTTAGTCACATAAAAGTCCATTGACTTCTGTAGTCCGTACCCTACAAAAAGTTTTAATCAAATACAATGTCATTGCTTTCTTTGTAATAGCACTTTGGATTATAGTATTTGTAGGGATATCATATCATATTAACATTCGGTCTAAGGAATCTTGTTGTTCTTCACAACCCGTTAAAATCTATTGATGTTATCATCTCTTGTTATTATCCACCTCAACTTTTGCCAAATAAGAACTTTGCCCATGTACTTGGCAGTACCAACACAATGCTTACCAATAATTAATAATATTAAACAACTAAAGTTAGTTAAATATTTCCCAATGTCCTACCGATAAAAACAAGACAACATTTGTTATTTGTTTTGGTTTTATCGAACTCTATGACTACATATGTCTTTACAGGCCTTCTAATAATAACAATTACAAGACTAATGTGGTTCAGCCTGTTGTGGTTTCATGGCGAAGGGTGGCTATAGTTATCGGATGTCGGCAGCTCCTGTGACTGTTTCCGTACACTTATCAGTATATCTATTGTGAAACTTACCCTTGTTTGGCTCTTAAAGTTCCGTGAAGGTTTTGCGTTCAAGTCCCATGTCAAAGCCAAGATTTTCAATGTAACTTTTCATAACTACATATATATGTAATATTGTGTTTAGGGTTTCGGTTTTGGTTTTTGTTAATCGATTTAATCGATTGATTAATTAAATCTTGGCAATGTTTTGTAGTTGCATCCGCTTCTCATGATTCTTGGGTTCCTTATATTTTCCGGAGAAGGTAACATATGCTATAGTTTCAAGTTTTCGTGTTTTAATTGTTTGAAACAATCTATACACGGATGCTAATTGGCGATAATGGTCTTTGAATCAGCTATCATCGTGTACAAGGCGATACCTGCAAACCGAAAAACACAAAAAGTAATGCACTTGATATTGCATTTTATCGCACTTGTTGCTGGAATTTTGGGTGTTTATGCAGTTTTCAAGTTCCATCATGAACTCCACATCCCACATATGTATACCCTACATTCTTGGATCGGCTTATCAACCATCTGCTTGTTTGGTTTACAGGTTATTTATATACATATTTCATGCCGATTATTTTGCTTGAAATGAGTTAGTTACATTAGAAAAATGGTAACATTGTTTCATCGTAATCTAGGAATATAATATATATTTTCTAAAATGATTTTTTTGTCACAAAAAAAATATTTGATTTATCTTTCTTTTAAGTTAAAAAAAATTGTTTCAACCAACCAAAAGCTTTCACATGGTATACACTGCTACACAAATGCAACAAATTTTCACAAAAAAAATATTTGATTTATCTTTCTTTTAAGTTAAAAAAAATTGTTTCAACCAACCAAAAGCTTTCACATGGTATACACTGCTACACAAATGCAACAAATTTTCATCTGGCGCAAGATAATGGATATGCTATAACGCCAGATGAAAATATGCTACACCAAGCTTAAAATATGTTGAACGAGATTTTAATATGTTGAATCAAGTGACATTTCTCAAACGCTCGTTGATTTAGAAAATTTAAAATTAAATATTATTTTGTTAAACTCATTGGTCAAGATGATCGACATGGTACGTGAAAAGTACGTACCATATGCCCTAAATAGAAGTATTTAAATGATACCAATCAAAATTTTCGATGCAAAGTAGGAACACATTTTATAAGCAGTTACAATCCGTCGTAAATGATTTCCTTGCAAATTAGCTTAGCGATCGAATAACTCTTTATGACACCCAAGATCTGTCGCAAAGGTCTTTGCGCGTGACCAATTGGGACCATTTTGGCCGTACAATGACATTTTTGTAGTAGTGTTATTTATATTCTATTTTTACAATTTTTCTGAGTAATTAACATAAACTCAAAACCTTTGTTTGTGACACAGTGGCTGCTAGGATTTTTCACTTTCTTTTACCCGCGAGCCGAACCAACAAGAAGGGCAAGCATGGCTCCATGGCACGCTTTTTTCGGCATAGTCATTTTCTTTATGACAATAGTGACAGCCGAGACTGGATTGGCACAAAAGTTCATTTTTCTAGGCCTACAACGCAGCCAAGAAGCTTTGATGATCAACTTTACTGGGTTGTTGATACTCCTTTTCGGAATATTCGTCGGCCTGAGCGTCATCCTTCCCAGGAGAAACTAATGGCCGTCTGTTATCTCCATGTCTTTGACCATTAACAAACCATATTTGTTTGTATGTGATTGTCTTCATTTGTTTCCATCACTTCATTCTATTATGTCAATAAATATTCCGGAATGCTACTTGCTATATCAATATATCAAATTATTTTTTCGGTATTTGTTTTATTCAAATTATGTCATTGTAGCTCGTGATACAATTTATTTCCTAAGGTGCATATTTGATCTGATCTTTACATAATCCTCATTGTACTCAGTAAATCCCACCAATAGCAAAGCTATGGTAGGGTCTGAGGAGGGTAAGTTGTAGACAACATTACCTCTACTCCATAGGAATAGAGAGACTCCTTCCGGTGAGACCCCCTGCTCGATGATAAGATCTTTACAATTATCTAAAAAGTGAACATATATCTCAAACTAGTTGCTTATCAAACCAGATCAAATCTACTTCACTAACTTTAAATTCTGAAGCTAAAAAGTTTTTGAACAGCTAACATGGATAACTTAAATCATATTTCTATATCTATATTTCGTCCACCGTAAAACTTGAAACATAAAAAATATAGGGAGGGACATCGTTCCTTCATACCTTAATACCGGTAAACTACATGCCCTTTGGTAGAAACAAAAGTTATGTTTTAAAACTTTTGGGATTAGGTTGTCCCCGTATTAGAGATAGATTCTAAATACATACCCTAGAAAATTAAATTCTATATTGTCCCTTTACTAACATGTCGTCGTCCCTAAGTTAGGAGTTCGAGACGACATGTTTCTTAACTCGTCGTCTCCCTGTCATGTTAGCTCAAAACCCGTCGTTTCATCACCATGTTAGCTCAAAACTCATCGTCTCACCGTCATGTTAGCTTAAAAAAATTAAATTTAAAAAATCTTGTTATTTAAACAATTATATATAACAAGGTACACATAAAATGATTTTGATGGTATGCATGAGTTTTTTAATTGTATTATTATCCAAACTCCGATATACAAGAATTTAAAACCAATAAAACTAAAAATATTTAAATATTTTTTAAATCAGTTTAGGATCAATTTTATAGTAAAGATAAGGTAGAATTTTTATAAGCTAACATGACGGGGAGACGGAGAGTTTTGAGCTAACATGGAGTAGAGGGGAGGCAACGAGTTTTGAGCAAACATGGCGGTGAGACAATGAGTTTTGAGCTAACATGGTAGGAAGGCGACAAGTTAAAAAACATGTTGTCTCGAATGTAACTCCTAACGTAGACACGACTACATGTTAGTAATACTAACATGGACAAATATGAAATTTATATTTAGAATCTGTTTATAAAATAAAGTGAGGATATTTTGGAAATTTTCCCCAATAACGTATAAGACTATAAGCTCTGTCGCACCCTCCGATTCAGACAACGAATGAAAGGTAGGGTTTTTATTCTTATGTTTATTACTATTATTAGGTGAATACATGTTAGCTTTGATTCTTGTTAGTTTTTTTTTTTGGTTGGTATAGCTTAAATCATCGATCGATCACAAAATTAGGGTTTGATTCTTGTAAGTTTTTGTTTCTAAACCCAAATACAAGTTCGTTTTGGTATAATAAATAAATCAACACCCCTAGATCGATCTCAAAAGTAGTTGTTAATTAGTTTTTGTATTATGGTTCGATCTTGTTCAATTATAGATTTGATTTGGAGCAATGCCTGACGATGCTGAAGACATGAGGGTTTTTGAGGAATGGATGACATATCGCGATATAAGTTACGAAACCCAAGCTTTGAAGCTCAAGAGATTCGAATCGTTTAAAGCCAGTCTCCGTGAAGCGGAGGAAGCCTTTCCGCTAACAAAGGAACCAATGTGGGTGCATTTGACCAAATTTGCTGACTTGACCAGTGAGGGGTTCTGCGCAGACTACCTATCATGGAGACCTGAATCCGAAGATGATGAAGACGAAAAGAATGGGGTGCATGCTTGTAAGTTACGCACCCGTTGTTATTTATCAGTGTTTCAATAATCTCGTATTATCGTTCTTTCTTTATTTATTAATAATATTAATCTTAACATAAATAATAATTGTTAGGGTACATTGATGTAAGTATTTCCTAAAAGTTTGTTGTGGGTATGACTTTTGAAGATTGGGGTGTGGAAGAAGAGGGGTCGACGGTTGGTACTCTTAAACGCAAATGCGGCCTGTGCTCTTGTAAGTCTTTACATTGAGATGGATGCTAATCATCGATTCAACAATCATATGTAACTTTCTTTGCCAATAATAATAGTAAATGGTATTATTAGGTGATGAAAAAGATACCAAAGATCAGATGGATGCTACTGTCAAACGCCAACGACCATGCTCTTGTAAGTTCCTCGATCCCCTTTACCCGTTAATTCAAGCCAAATTTATCATATCGCTAATGATCATATGTATCTTTTCTTTCATGTAAATAATAAATTCTAGGTTTTACTGCTCCTGCTGCTGCTGATGAACAACGGGATGTTGCAGGGCCTGTCTAACCGGAACCCGAAGCTAAGATTATTAAACCTCACTTATCACCATTTCAAAGCCACCACCTTACCTAACACCTCTAAAACTGACTGATGGTATGCAGACACCTAGCACGGTTTGCGCTACCCATGAATATATGTTCTAAATCCACCACTGTACTGACTGGAATGCTGATGAAGCTTTTTATACACCCGAAAAGGGAAAATCCCTGATTTCGGTTTGCTTTTGGCTCTTTTTCGATTTTACCATTTGTGCTTGAAAATTTTTGGTTGAAATTATTTTCTGGTCAAAAGTAATGAATTGGTGTTTTTTTGTTGTTAGTTAATGATTAATTTACAATAATACATTTGGGTAACACATATTACTTAAATGGTCAATATTAAAAACGAAAATATATAATTTCGGTTCGGTTTTTATGGAATATAATTCCAAACTGTCTGTTTTTATTTGGGTCTTAATATCATAAATTACTAGAGAAACTTGTTACATGAATATTTCAAAAATACCAACCCTAGAATTCGATATCATCATTTGAGACTTCAACCTTTCCCGACTTCTAAATTCGTACCGTCATTTTTACAAGACCAAAAAAAACTATTTAGTTTTACAAACAACTGAAGTCGTACTTGGTGTGGCTTGTTTTGATTTGTTTATTTGGATGCATGCTCTTTGCGAGTACTAAGTAGGAAGCAACACGAGGAGACATCTTGTGCTGAATTTTAATGAGAATGAGGATCATGAGAATGTTGGATGTATATTACATTGTGTGCTGAATTTTGGCAAGGAACCGTCTAAAACCGTATTAAGCAAGTCCGCTGGTTTGATTTTTGTACGTTTGGACTTGGGACCGGTTGTTTAACTTTTATTATTTATTTATTTTTTGTTCCTAAAAAATAAGGATGTAATGTAAAAATTTACTTTATATCATAAAATATTTAATTGATTAGCATAATGAAATGTACGTTTTAACTTGTTTGGTTGTAACTTAAAAGCAAATTAACCATCAACCCCCCCCCCCCCCCCCCCCCCACACACACACAAAATCTCTTCTGACCGAATCGGATTTGGGCACCGGTTTGTTTTCATGGTCAATTTTCTATTTTATCTTATTTTATTTTTCGGTTGGTGGGTACCTCATCAAGTTTGTCTTCAACAGGTCACAAACCAAGATTCTTCCATAGTTTTAAAAAAAAACATCACGTCTTAGGGGCTATGTAAGTATGTCGTCTATTTGTTTACTTGAACCATAATGCTCCAAAGAAACCACTTCATATTTAACTAAATCATGAAGAAAATGAAAACGAATTCTAATGTGTTTACATATGCCATGTGAAGAGGTAGGTTCCCGCAAAGCCCAGTTGGACCCGCAAGACTCACCTTGAAGAGGTACGTCTGCGCAAAGACCAACTGCATCCGCAGGACCCACCATGCTCAGAGATGAAGACCTTACAAGTAGTAAGCCAGCTGTTCCGGCATGAAAGCCTCCCTTGGTACAGTACCCTGCCTGTCCCCGCAGCTGTGGGTACAAGCCAAGAAGGAAGGCTACCCGCACTAACAGTAAGGCTACACGCATATGACACTAACTCTTATACTTCAGCAATGTCACCTGAAGAAGGAATGAGCAGGGCGGGAATATTCTCGCCCAAAAGAGCCAGTCCGCACGCTTCTAGAAGATCTTTTGTACTATACCTACCAAGGTATGGACAAATAGACAAGATCTGACAAAAGCAGCCTATGAACCAATCACAGGGTGACAGCTCACTGACAATAGTACGAGGAGGAGCACGCTCCAGTACAAAATGTCACTATCAGCCGCTGCCTACCCACCAACTCCCATCGTGACACGAACGTAGCCCATAGTTGGTGGAAAAGGAATATTATATACAGCTGGCCGTGCCTGCTTGGAAACCTACCTTCGGCTATAAATACTCCAACACCTTGGAACGGTATCATCATCTTCTCTCTAGCTATTTCTCTCTATATACATTTATATTCAGAGCAACCTAGTCTGATTCTCACGCCGGAGGGTGGTCACAAGGAGGAACCCCCCCCCCCCCTTCTCAGTGACGAGCTTACGGTGTCTGTTTTGCAGGTTGAGAAGAATAACCATCTTTGCCGGACCTAACCCTCGTGGGAAACATCTACTTAACCCTAAGATTATCCTTAATCTATCGGGGTCACTTAGTGTTTCTTCATTGGCGCCATCCGTGCATTAAGCTAGAACTTACTCTTCTTTTTCTCAGTTTTTTCAAACTTCTGGAAAGATGGTTAAGGTTACTCCGATGCCAAAGCCACCGGGTAACCAATAAACTCCGGTAACCACAACCCCAGCTACTGGGGGGAACACCGGTGAATACACGATTGTTACAAACACTACCCCGGTTACCCAAGCCGGGGCAAGTGAAGTAAACAATCCTCTCCTGGGATTCATTGATACCCAGTTGGGGAAACAACAGACGAAACTTCCCCGACAAACACCAGAACAAGTTAAAGCTTGGGCGGAAGCACGTCAGAAAGAATTCCAAGCCGAGTTGGACGAACGTTTACGTTCACTCCAACAGGCCAATTACGAATTCGGAAGCACTCGACAACAGCTCAACATGAGCAATGATTGCGAGTATGTGGATGATAAAGATTGGGAAGAATCTGACAGTGACGCAAACCCACGTCATAAGGCGAAAGGGAAGCGTAAAGAAGCAGACTTCCACTCAAGAAGAAATTTTGAAGAAACTTTCAAACCAAAGAACACGGGGGGAAACCCATGTGACTTCTCCAAAACTTTCAGACCAACTGTTGCGAATGCGGGAACGTCCAAATTTGCAAGAGACATTGCGGAAGCAATCGCTTCAAAGAGTGCCAAACAGATGTCCAACATAGGCACTTACGACGGCATATCTGACCTGGACGATCAAATGAACAGATTTATAGCGGGGGCGACCGTCAGTAATTGGACGGAACCCACATGGTGTTACATGTTCCAAATGACGCTCGTCGGGGCAGCCAGAGTGTGGTTTGATCGTCTACCGGTCCACCACATCTACGATTGGGCAGACTTCCAGCACAAGTTCAGCCAGCACTTCAGTCAACAAAGAAAATATATTGAAGAGCAATGGACGATCCTCAACTGCATCCGCGAAGAAGAAGAATCTTTGCTAGACTTCATCACTCGCTTCAACTCAAAGAAGCTAAGTCTTGGCACTATTAGCGAAGATCTTGTTCGCGCCGCTTTCATCCAGGGCGCCGAGTACCCAGAGCTCATCCGCACGTTGACAAGTAAAGACGGCATGCCATCCACATGGGATGCCATCATGACGGCAGCTAAACGCTTTGCCGAAACGGAGAAGCAACTGGGTAGAAATCTTCCCCAAAGCACAAATCTCTACACTCAGAGAACAAGAGAAAGTAACGTCCGTACCGCCCGACACAACAAAAAGAGGAAGCTTGGTATTTGGCAGTCAAGGGTAAACTTTGACACCTCATCCAGCTCTCTATTTCTCTCTATATACATTTATATTCAGAGCAACCTAGTCTGATTCTCACGCCGGAGGGTGGTCACAAGGAGGAACCCCCCCCCCTTCTCAGTGACGAGCTTACGGTGTCTGTTTTGCAGGTTGAGAAGAATAACCATCTTTGCCGGACCTAACCCTCGTGGGAAACATCTACTTAACCCTAAGATTATCCTTAATCTATCGGGGTCACTTAGTGTTTCTTCACCATGAAATACCGTATTTTTTGACAATTTATTGTAGACATGTTTTTACATTTTTTATCGCTTTCTTTGAGCACGTATAAACCAAGTTTATTGTTGTCGAATGATTTCAAATTCCCATCACAGAAGCTAAATACAAAAAAGTATAGCCTAATTCCAAACAATAACTAGTTTTATTTTATGCTAGAAAATTAAATATAATCGTCAAGAAAGCTAAATACAAAAAAGTATAGCCTAATTCCAAACAATAACTAGTTTTATTTTATGCTAGAAAATTAAATATAATCGTCAAGAAATTGTTGCTATGATACTGATCTCATTATTTCTCTCTTTCCATCCATCACTTCCCAAGAAAATAAAAATAACACTCATCCTTAGTTTAATATTATTAATAAAAGGTCATGATTTCATGTAAGTTCAAACGATAACATAGTCTATAGTAATAAGCTTTTGTCGAAATAAATATTACTTTTATTATTATTATTATTATTATTATTATATTACACAAATTAATTATCATTTCGTTTGTTAACCTTATTTCTCTAACGCCTTGTTCTTGAGTTTTTTAACCAATGAAAGAAAAGAAAATGAGAGAGAAGGGTAAGGAAGGGAAGAGAAAGAAAAATTTTTTAATTAGATGTGTTCTTGAGTTGAAAGGAAATTAGAGGAAAGGAAAGGATAACTATGTTAAAAAATAGTTTCTTAGATAACTTATTGAGAAAATACATTAATTTAATCTCTCATAACTCCTCCTACTCCTTTCCTTTCCATCCTAAAAAAAACTCAAGAACACCCATTTTTTAACTATCCTTAGTTTTTCTTTCCTTTCCCTCCTTTAAAAAAACTCAAGAACAGGGCGTAAATTCTAACACAGAGAGATTATATAATTCTAAGTTATATAATCTCATGCACCACCTATTCATCTTGTTCTTCATCATTTTCAACTCAACTCTTCCTCAATCCATCCTTTACTACATCTATATTTGTTAATTAATACTTGATCAAAAACATAAACATAACCAATTAACTACATGTTCAAATGAAAAACATACATATCATAACCAAGTTCACGCTCAAAAAGATTGTTTTCCATAGTATGATAATACTTCAAACATAAACTAAAATATTGTATTCAAATATTAAATTTACATGTTAACTCCTTTTATCAAAGGGTAATAGCATCGAGTTGCTATCCCTAATGTTCCCTTAGGATTGGTAACATTCCTCTCGACGCGGAGGAACCCGCCATCACCCCACTTTTTACCCCACGAGCATTTGATTATCGAATAATCAATGTCATTCTCTCTTCCGAAACCAACGATTAAAGCAACATGATTACATTTGACGACAGGTATATAGCGCGATATTTCCTTATTAGTAACAAAGAAATTACATGTTATTATACAAAGAATTAAAAGATAAGATTTTCTAATTTATAATTTATTTTTTACCTTTGGGAAATTGAGTTTTCGAATCTTTGCGCAATCTATCTCGGCCGTTACGGGTTGTTTCCTCACAGCCTCTTTCAACGCCTCCATAGTATGATAATACTTCAAACATAAACTAAAATATTGTATTCAAATTTGAAATTTACATGTCAACACCTTTTATCAAAGGGTAATAGCATCGAGTCGCTATCCCCAATGTTCCCCTAGGATCGGTAACATTCCTCTCAACGCGGAGGAACCCGCCATCACCCACTTTTCACCCAACGAGCATTTGATTATCCAA
Organism: Bidens hawaiensis; assembly: GCF_021521415.1. Classification (NCBI taxonomy): domain Eukaryota; kingdom Viridiplantae; phylum Streptophyta; class Magnoliopsida; order Asterales; family Asteraceae; genus Bidens; species Bidens hawaiensis. The sequence goes on along the minus strand of NW_027497113.1, from coordinate 2,829 downwards.
TAATCAATGTCATTCTCTCTTCCGAAACCAACAATTAAAGCAACATGATTACATTTGACGACAGGTATATAGCGCAATATTTCCTGATTAGTAACAGAAATTGCATGTTATTATACAAAGAATTAAAAGATAAGATTTTCTAATTTATAATTTATTTTTTACCTTTGGGAAATTGAGCTTTCGAATCTTTGCGCAACCTATCTCGGCCGTTACGGGTTGTTTCCTCACAGCCTCTTTCAACGCCTCCATAGTATGATAATACTTCAAACATAAACTAAAATATTGTATTCAAATATGAAATTTACATGTTAACACCTTTTATCAAAGGGTAATAGCATCGAGTCGCTATCCCCAATGTTCCCCTAGGATCGGTAACATTCCTCTCGACGCGGAGGAACCCGCCATCACCCACTTTTCACCCCACGAGCATTTGATTATCCAATAATCAATGCCATTATCTCTTCCGAAACCAACAATTAAAGCAACATGATTACATTTGACGAAAAGTATATAGCGCAATATTTCCTGATTAGTAACAAAGAAATTGCATGTTATTATACAAAGAATTAAAAGATAAGATTTTATAATTTATAATTTATTTTTTACCTTTGGGAAATTGAGCTTTCGAATCTTTGCGCAATCTATCTCGGCCGTTATGGTTTGTTTCCTCACAGCCTCTTTCAACGCCTCCTCATTGCATGATGGCACCTTCATAAACCCATGTATTCTAGCCACAGCGCTCATCTACACGACAAGTTTAAATTCAATTAGTCATTTTATATATATATACACACTAAAGCATAAAAGTTATATACTAACCTCTTTGCATGTCTCTTCCTTACCCTTATATGGGTAGTCTTCTTCACTAGGGACCCCACCCCCATTCTTATTTCAAATTATCTTTATACGTTCCCCATCTTAAAACCTTTGTTAAATTCTTTATCACAGTCAATGAGATACCGCTCAGAAAGTGATATCATTTCCTTGGTATGAATGAAATTAATAGATTCTATGGCCACAATAGCACCAAAGAACAAACATACACCTTCATTTCAAGGAAATAACATATTAGAGTGCTACTGTGATTAATTAGTAATTGAAGAACAATAGTAAAATGGTTTAAGAAATATGTTTGGTTTTACATTATCCCAAAACGAAATGTCAAAAATAACCGACACAAATAGTGGGGTGTAAACAAGTCAAGTAAAGCTCGAGCTTGATTCGTTTTTACCGAGAGCTCGAGCTTGGCTAGTTTTGTACTCTATATCTACACATCGAGCTAAACTCGAGAATAGTTATTCAACCTGGAGTTAGGCTCACTTATTATTTCTTAATTAATTTATATATTTTACATATGTTTTTTTATTATTGTAGTTTTATAAATAACATAACATATATTATTTAGATGTTATTATCATAGATTTATACATAACATTAGTTGTTATAAAAATATACATTAAACATACAAAAAAAATATAAATAAGCTCGTTTATGCCCTCGAACGATCTCAAGCTCGAACTCATCATTTACTAAACAAGCTTATACTATGGATCGAGCTCATTTGAGTTCGGCTCAATTTGAAGTTTTTTGATAGCCGGTCAAAGTAGCTCGCTCGATTATACCCCTTACAAAAATCATGATAGAACAGAAAAGACTGAGTTTGAATAAATATCAACGAAATGCATGTTCACATCTCTTTAGAGCGGTTGAGTAAAGTTCATGTTGAAAAATAGATTCTGAAAACATTTATAGGAGCGTTAGGTTAATACCGTATCTAAAAACACTTTTTTCGATTTTTGAGGCGTTTCTAGATTTTATGGAGCATTTTCAACAATCTAGATTCGTTAAATATTCTTTGATTTTTAAAATTATGTTTTCAAAATGCTCCAAGTAAATAGTTACACATTTTAAACCCATTTAAGAATTAATACAAAGAATAATAAGCATACCTGAAACTTAGAAACACATCATAATCGTTGCCAATCATCACAATTGTTGTCACATCATTATGGTCACAACAACGTTTTGAAGTCTTAGCTCCCTACAAATAATTGGAATGGTATAAAATAAGTCCAAAATAGGGGGTGTAAACGAGACACACACGAGCTCGACTTGTTTTGACTTGTGAGAAATCGAGCTCAGCTCATTGAGTCATTTCAACTACTTTTATTGAAAATAGCAAGCTCACTCGCGAGTTGCTTTTTCAAGCTCCTCATTTATTATTTATTAATTAACTTATATAGAATTTTAATTTCTTTTATATACTTAAAAGAACCTTTAATGAGCCTAAAGCTTGAGCATCATCTTAAACGAGCTAAAACTCAGTTCGGGCTCGGTTGTGTAGAGTAAAATCAATACATAGAAATCTAAAAGAGAAAAAACTTAAAAATACACAAAGCTCTAACGAAACAAAATGAGCTTTTTATACAAAACTCAAGATCGGGCTCGATAACTAGACGAGCTTTATTTAAGGCCCGAGTTCGGCTCGTAAAAGCTTGGGTCGTTTTGAGTTTTTTTATCGATCCGAGCTTAAAATAGATATTTAAATGTTAGTCTATAAACATAAGATCGAACCATAAGTTCATATCTATATAATACTGTTAAGTTCTTCCTTATTTATACATGTTTTTACCAGATTTTATAAAATAGTTCCAAGTACAAAACAAACAAAATTATATAAAGTAAAATTTTACACGCCTTAACAAAACAGACAAATTAAACAACCTAACTTCAAATGTATATATTATGAGTATATTTATTTACCATGATTGTGAATAAACACCAAGATCTAGGATGGAGGTGGGGGTAAAATGGTCCACCAATGCAAAT